>NW_027097011.1:0-6049 GCF_019320115.1 Miscanthus floridulus
CGCCCAGAATACTGTTGGATGTCGGATGCACATGGGAGGCTGCGTCGTTTTGTTCGGGTATGGCAGATGTCGGTACCTGTTATACTGTTGATGCCCAAAGGCATGTGAGGAGTTTCACCATGTTCACTCGGTACGATAAATGCCGGTGCCAGCAATACTGTCGATGTCCAGAGGCATGTGGAGGGCCTTTCCGTATGGGAGTTAATGGCGCCCATAATATTATATGGGAAATGTCGGCGTCTACAACACTGTTTGTGTCAGGAAGGTTGCAGAGTACTGTTTCTGCAGGTGTACAGGGTACGGTCCCTGGTATCGTGGTTTGACTTGTGCGCCTTGTCTTGCTTTCCCCGTTGGTTCCCTGGTCCTTTCCGAGCAGGCGTCCCCGATCGGTTGGTCCTAGTCGGCTCTGGTTGCGTCAGTCAGAGAAGAGTAGTGAGAAGGGGTTTTTGTGTACCCCGGTCGGAGACGTGGGGTCGGAGTCAGAGGTAGTGCTTTGGCCAAGCCTTTCGGTCGGAGAGGCCATCCGGAGGCGGGCTGGAGACCGAAGTGAGCCATCCGGTAGGAAAGATGGGCCGAAGTCGGAAAACGGGCATCGCTCCTCCTCGGCCAGACCTTTCGGTCGGTGATTGGATCGCCCTTCTGCCTGTTGTTCAGATACTTGGGCCAGTCCATGAGTTGCGTGTTGTCTGCTTGGGCCGAGCCCTTGTTGGGAAGCCAGTCCGTGAGGGACCCCGGGTTTATGAACCCGACAGGAGCCCTCGAGCCCCCAGGCGATTTGGGCATAATCGTGTGGGGATATTTTTTTGTCTTGATGGCTGGTGCACGCGAGCACACCCACGGATGTAGCCCTCGGATGATTCGGGCAGAATCGTCCGGGTTGTTTTTTGTGTTGCCAGCGGGTGAGGTTTTTTGTTTTGTCAGTGGGTGCGCGCGAGCGCACCTGCGGGTGTAGCCCCCGAGCCCCCGGGCGATTCGGGCAGAATCATCTGGGGGGCGTTTGTTAGTGGGCGTGCGTGCATGTTTTTTAGTCAAGACAGAATTGGTAACCAAGGTGTCGTTGCGCAGCCTAGGCGTTTAATTTTGGGATCGGGCGAGGTAGAGCTCGTGGATCATGACATCGGTGCGCGCCGTGGGATCGGACGAGGCAGTTAGTTTAGGGATCGTACAAGACAGAGCTCGTGGGTCCTAGCGTCGGTGAGTGCCGTGGGATCGGGCAAGTCGGAGTCGTGGATCCTGGCCTTGGTGTAGTCTGCGCAGCCGAGGTAGTTAGTTTAGGGATCGGTCGAGATGGAGCTCGCTGATCCTAGCGTCGGTGCGCGCCGTGGGATCGGACAAGTCGGAGTCGTGGATCCCGATGGGGCGAGTTCAGGGTCGCAGACCTAGGTAGTTTTGGAGTGTAGTTGAAGCATAGCTAGATGGGGCGAGTTCGGTGTCGCAGACCCAGGTAGTTTTGGAGTGCAGTCGAAGCATAACCAGATGGGGCGAGTTTAGGGTCACAGACCCAGACATTTTGTGTCTTGAGCCCCCGAGCCCTGTTGGGCTTTAGTAGGGGTCGGTTTGAGTTTATGTGCGTTACCCTATCCTCGGTTTCTCACAACCAAAGGGGCTGAGTTTTATCCCTTGTCCCGATCGCTCGGGCTCGAGTGACGCGCTCGGTGAGTTCGCTAACGGGTATGATCGAGTGGAATCCGGTTCTGTCGTTCGTCACGGGGTCCGCATAGCCCTCTTGTGTCATTCCACTACAGCTTTACCTGCAACCCGGCAGATGCCTGGGTCATTTCGGAGACCAACTCGGGTGGCCTAATGGCCTCCCCTCGATGGAGATTCTATGGGCTTGGTAGAGGCTTAAGATCAAACAAGAAGGTTAAGATGACCTTGTCTGCCTGACTGGGCGAGGGCCGCACGGGGCTCATCTTCGTTTTCTCCCCTGGCTCTGTCGTTGCTCATGTCGAATGAGGCAACTGCCACTTTATGACGCAACATGGAGCGTTGTCATGCATTTCATTGCATGTGCGATGCTTAGTTCCTGAGCCCCCGGGCGGTTCAGGGCCTGAATCATTTGGGGGGCACGGGCATATGGAATGAATGCACGTATGGATGTATGAAATGATTTATAAAGAAATAGCGAGGGTCGGTAGTGTTACCTTGATGACTCGAGTGACGGGGTTTGAAGAGCTCCAGTCGAAATCGTCCGACCGGGACCCGTGGTCATCGTTCGTGATGGAGTCGGCATGGCCTATATGGGGCATCCCTTTGCTCCTTACCTGTCCCTCAGTGTGTTTTCTTGAGACGTTTGATCGACTTTTAGGAAGTCCGATGGTCTCTCCTAACGGAGATCCTGTTTTTGGGTTTTTTCAAGTCCAGCCTGGGGAAGCGGAGGGCTGCCTGCGTGCGGTGGCGCTTTGGTTCTTGTGCCCATCGTGCGGTAGTGGTTGGCGTGCGGTAGTGGTGGGCCATACCCATGCCACGTCCCATCTGATCAGGAGTCGTTCCGTCGGATAGGGCACGTCTCGTCGGTCAGGGTGCGTCTCATCTGCATTGAATGGGAAAGAGAGAGGGTTTTTAGCTCCACCGTTTCATCTTTCCTGATCGGCGTGCCCTCCCCTAACTGTTGTACCCTTTTCCTTAAGTAGGAGAAGGGAGAAGGTTTTTGCCCTATTCTTTCGCCTATTCCTCATCTGCCGCCTCCTTTCTTTTCCTTCTTGCCGAGAGCGTTCTTGAGAGCCACGGTGGTTTCTAGGAAAGAAAAGAGAGAGAGCGAGGGAGAAGAGAAAAACTCACAAATCCTTTTGTGATCCCAGAGCAAAATGTCAGACTAGAGGTTGTCCACTATGAGGGAGTCAGTGTTGAAGGCCTTCATTGCGAAGAGGTTTCTGCTGTCGAAGAAGGTGGCGCACTAGAGGGCTCCTAGGAGGGAGGAGTTTCTGCAACCTCGGCCTAATGAGGTGGTTTCCTTTCTCGCCTTCCATGAGCGCGGGTTAGGATATCTTGCGCACTGGTTCCTACGCGGGCTCCTCAATGAGTGGGGTCTGGAGCTGCAGCACCTCAATCCGATGGGGTTGCTGCACATCATCGGCTTCGTCACCGTCTACGAAGCTTTCCTCGGTGAAAGGATCAAGATGGCCAAGAGGGGGGGTGAATTGGGCTAATTATAAATTTCTTTGCAATAATCAAATCCTATGGTTAGCCCAATTAACCCCTTGTGCCTAGAAAGTGTTTCTAGTAATCTAACACACAAAAGTTTAGCACCCTAAGTTCCAATCCTACTCTAGCATGGCAATTCTAGGAATGTAAGACAAGTATTGAATTGCTCAAATTAAATGCTTAAAGTAAAGAGAGGAGAAGGAACGCGATGATGTTTTGCTGAGATATCGGAGAGTCATCACTCCCCACTAGTCCTCGTTGGAGCACCCGCGCAAGGGTGTAGCTCCCCCTTGATCCATGCAAGGATCAAGTGCTCTCTACGGGTTGATTCTTTGACACTCTGTCGTGGTGAATCAGCCACAATTGCACACAACTTGAGTAGGGTCACTCACAAGCTCCACCAGATGATCACCAAACTCCCAATCACCGCCAAGTCATCTAGGTGATGGTGATCACCAAGAGTAACAAGCACGAACTCTCACTTGACCACAACAAGCCTAATGAGAAGGGTGGATGCACACTTTACTACTCTTGCTTCACTAATGAGGGCTCTCTTTGGGATTCTCAAATCTTAATCACCTCACTAGGACCTTGCTCTTCTTGGCACTCTCTAAGGTGTTTCTCAGCTGTTGGAATGAGCAAAAGTACCCCCACACATGAGTGGAGGGAGTATTTATAACATGGGCTAAAAAATGAACTGTTATGTGCGTCTGTGGGGTGACCGGACGTGCTGGTCAGTTTACCTTGAACTCCAGTGTTTACAGTGTGACCGGACGTTGGCCAGCTGAAAGCTCTAGTTTGGTTTTGATGAATTGATGAAATCCTAAGTGCTAACCTAGTTTATCAAGTGATCATGAGATAGGTAGCATATTCCAAGTGGTGAAGCAAATGAAGATCATAGCATGATAATGATGATGCCATGATGATGATCAAGTGCTTGGACTTGGAAAGAAGAAAGAGAAAAACAAAAAGCTCAAGGCAAAGGTATAAACCATAGGAGCTATTTTGTTTTGGTGATCAAGACACTTAGAGAGTGTGATCACATTTAGGTTTGATAGCCATACTATTAAGAGGGGTAAAACTCTTATCGGAATGCGGTTATCAAAGTGCCACTAGATGCTCTAACTCATTGCATATGCATTTAGGATCTAGTGGAATGCTAACACCCTTGAAGATGTTTGTGAAAATATGCTAACACATGTGCACAAGGTGATACACTTGGTGGTTGGCACATTTGAGCAAGGGTGAAGAAGTTAGAGGTGAAAAAGAGTTAGTCTCGCTGGTCACAAGGTGACCGGACGCTGGTCTTTGAGGAACCGGCGTGTCTGGTCAATTATAACAGCGAAGACGCTGGCGTCGATCAAACAACCGGACGCTGGGTCTTGGACCGACCGAACACTGAGGTCTAGGGACCGGTCCTATTGTCAGACAGCATAGTAGAAAATCACTGAGTGACCAGACGCTATCAGGGTCTGGTTGAGAAAAAATTGTTTCTAGAACCTTACTGGAAACGACCGAACACTGTAGGCTGGGCATCCGGTCAGTTATAGTGCAACGTCCGGTTAACTCAAAGTGACCGTTGAGATCAGGACACGTGGCTACCATTGGGCGACCAGACGCTGAGGTCCAGCGTCCGGTCAACATGACCAGAGCATCCGGTCAGCCCGCGTTGTGCCTAGTCAAGGGGTACAATGGCTCTATTTCGTGGGGGCTTCTATTTAACCCCCATGACCGGTTGAAGCTCACACTTTTGGCCATTTTCATTGACATAGCAACCTTATGAGCTTATTCAAAGCCCTCCCACTCATCTTCATCATTGATTCATCATCATCTTTGTGAGATAAGGAGAGAATCCAAGTGCATTGCTTGAGTGATTGCATCTAGAGGCACTTGGTGTTTGTGTTTCACTGCGGGATTCGCTTGTTACTCTTGGTGGTTGCCGCCACCTAGACGGCTTGGAGCAGCAAGGATCGTTGAGCGGAGGGTGGTGATTGTCTCCGGCTCCGATCGTGGTGATTATGAGGGGTTCTTGACCTTTTCCCGGTGGAGAGTCAAAAGGTACTCTAGTGGATTGCTCGTGGCTTGTGTGATCCTCATCTTGTGTTGGTTGTGCGGCACCCTGTTAAGGGTTTGGTGTGTGAAGCCAATTAGCGCGTGAACCTCCAAGTGAGTGAATCGCCATAACGAGGACTAGCTTACTGGCAAGCAAGTGAACCTCAGTAAAAAATCATTGTGTTTATCATTGATTCTGAGGTGATTGGTCTTCATTGTTATTCATCATTGTGATTGATTGGTTTCTTCACCTATATGGTTGGTATAATCTCTTGATCACTCTACATTACCGTAGACTAGGTTTTCAAGCTCTTTAGTGTAGCTAGTTGTGAGAGCTTGCTTGCTTGGTTGGTGTGGCTCTTTAGTTAGCCTTTGAGAGCACACTAACATAGAGTAGTGTCATAGCTATTGTGTGAATTGATACTATCTAAACTAGAATTGTGGTAGGTGGCTTGCATTTTGAGTAGCCTAGCGCAACACTTGCTTCGCCTCATAATTGTCTAACCATTTTGTTAAGTGTTGTTGTAGAAATTTTTATTAGGCTATTCACCTCCCTCTAGCCATTAGGACCTTTCAAGTGGTATCGGAGCCGAGGTCACTGTGATTTGAGGCTTAACAACCTTCGGTATAAAAATGGCTTAAATCAACAACACCAATAAGCCACCCCAATTTGATGGCATAAATTATCCTTATTGGAAGTCAAAGATGACCACACACATTAAGTCAATCAATAGAAAGGTGTGGAAGGTGGTAGAAACCAAAATTGAGATTGGTGATCTAGAGAATCCCACCGCGGTCGAGGAAGTGCTTCTCTAAAACAATGACATTGCTCTAAGTGCTATTCATGATGCAA
>NW_027097011.1:10549-60000 GCF_019320115.1 Miscanthus floridulus
TCAACATAAGCTAAATTTCAATATAAACGAACATAGTGATTATTGCGGTATTTTAGCAATTGATTGATGACTACGTATATAGTTTGATGGTGTCAGATTCATAAACCCGGAGTCCCTCACGGACCGGCTTCTCAACAAGGGCTCGACCTAAGCAGACAACGCGTAACTCATGGGCCAGTCCAAGTATCTAAACAACAGGCAGAAGGGCGATTCAATCACCGACCGGAAGGTCTGGCCGAGGAGGAGCGATGCCCGTTTTCTGACTCCGGCCTATCTTTCCGACCGTAGGGCTCACTTCGGTCTCCAACCCGCCTCCGGACGGCCTCTCCGATCGGAAGGCCTGGCCAAAGCACAACCTCCGACTCCGACCCTATGTCTCCGACCGAGGTACACAAAAACCCTGCTCACTCTTCTCTGACTGGCGCAACCAGAGCCGACTGGGACCAACCGACTAGGGATGCCCGCTCGGAAAGAGCTAGAGAACGAACGGGGAAAGCAAGATAAGGCATACAAGTCAAACCACGATATAAGAGACCGTACCCTGTACACCTGCAGAAACAGTAATCTACAACCTCCCTGACACAAACAGTGTTGTAGGCGCCGATATTTTCCCTACAGTATTGTGGGCACCATTAACTCACATACGGTAAGGCCCCCACATGCCTCTGGGCATCGACAGTATTACGGGCGTCGGCATTTATCGTACCGAGTGAACATGGTGAAACTCCTCACATGTCTCTGGGCATCAACAGTATAGCAGGTACCGACATTTGCCATACCTGAACAAACGACGCAGCCTCCCATGTGCATCCGACATCCAACAATATAATGGACGTCTACCATCATCCTGTACCCGTCGACGTGGGCAACAAGGTTTAGAAACATACGTACTCTGTCCCTCTCACTTATAAAGCCATCCCCTTCATCTATAAAAGGGGATGCGCGTTCCCAAGAAACTCAGTTGTTCCAGGGCAATTCAAGTGCTTTCATATTCATTAGATCAATCAAGTTCACTATCTCACAACCACAGAACCATTAGGTTCGGACCTCAAGCACACACTTTAACACTTAGCTCATAGCGGAGCTCCTGTCGCTCTAGGCCCTTTCGTCCGGAGCCGACCGGACCTCTTGTACCCCTATCTTTCTTCTCGTTTGTAACCCCACTGTAAACTTTGAGCACCTAGGCTCAGGAATAAAGTCACCGGCCGACTCAAACTGGACGTAGGGCACGTTGCCTGAACCAGTATAAACCCTGTGTCATTGAGTGCTAGGCCACCTTCAATCACAACGTACGATAAAACTACAATATTTATTTGTTGATAACTTTTTGCCGATAGTTGGCGTCGTCCGTGGGAAAGACGCTATACGTTCAACACTTTTTTGGTCATCGGATGACCACTTTTCTGCCACCATCGCCATGGCGGGCTCAGGCGATACGATTCGCTTCGGCTCACCAGAGTTTCCTGCACTCTCGTCGTTTGGGATGTGGGTTCCACCAATCTACGAGCTATCCCAAGTCTTTCTCTTTGAAAGCTTGGACTTCGTCGCCAACCGGCTCGGCATACTACACCTCCATGAGGAGGCTCTCGTTCCAGCGCCCATCGGAGGGGCACCCTCCATCGGCTCCGAGAAACACGACGACTTCAACAATGAGGCTTCTACGCTTTATTCCGAGCAAACTCTCTGCTCGAACTCCGTTGTGAGTAATGTACATGCTGTTATTTGCTTGCTACTCTCTATCTTCCGCCGATTACCCGAAGGGACCCCATTATCCCTGCCGCGACCGCCATACAACCGGTTCCCCTACGACCTCACGTCTCCCATGGACATGTACGCCTAGAGGCTCCAAAATATGCCGACGCCACCCCCTCTCATGTCCGAATTCGTGGGGATGGTGAGCTATGCTCCCACTTGTTTCCTCGACCTCATGGATGATGATATTTAGAGTGACGGCTCCAGCATCGGCGACGTGGCGCCTAGCCACCGTCCGTCCCGGGAGTGCGCCATGGCGGACGCCCCGGGACAACCACTAGTGATAACGGAGTCCTTGCAGGCTCACGCCCCTCCGAACCCTCATGTGGAGACCCCCGAGCTCACATGGGAGCACGGCGAGGAACTACGACGATAGTGATGACACTAGCCACCGACTGCGCCAGCGTGCTCGGCGCACCACGCTGCGCTCCGTGCGCATTGACCGGCGAGCGACGCCCGGGGTCATGCCCGTCGGGTCCAGTGCAACACCATGGATAGGAGGAACGATCCCCCACAGTTCGCTTGGGCCAATCAGAACATCGCCACTGCGGCAATGCTTCTGCGTGGCCTTCCCGAGCCGAACGACCCTTAGGAACAGGCGATCCACCGGAACCTCCGGGCACTAGTGGAGACCGCCGTCGTTCAACAAGCGGAGAGCTCCATATCGCGACGTCGACTCGCGGCCTCACTCCCCACCAGGGAAATGGGGATGCAGTAGACGGGTCGCTCCACCCGCTCACCGCTACAACCGCCAAGCACGGCACAAGTGGCCGCATCAGCACCTTGTCTTGACTTAACGACCGCTCCACATCGACCGCCTGTATACACGTGGCTCGGGCCAAACCGAGGCACACGCAGCAGCGATCGGAGTCTCAGCCCTGATGGCCCGGGACCACAGACCTTTGTTCAACACCTCCAGCAAGCATCACTCCCGCCACACTCCAACATAGCCCGAGGCAAAGGCAAGGCCAAGCGCCAGGATCAGGATGAGGGCCCCTCCATATAGAAGGGGAAAAGAACAGAAAAGATCCCCGCCGCCGGCCAACTCTGCGTTGGTCGCCACGACTGATCACATGGGCAAGCAGCCCCAGTAGGACCCTCTAGGACACTTCCACGAGCTCATGGAGAGCCCGTGCACCAACCATGACTACCCCATCAAACACCTCTACAAGGACTACGAGCTCCTCAAATGCCTTCTACGACAGGCCGGCGGGCCAAAGGAAGAAAAAGGCAAAGAAGCAGTGACCAAGAAAGGGGGCGTATCGGACAAGGATCCAGACAACTAAAGGTTGAAATTATCTGACCCAACGCCTACCAACTGAAGGACAACAACAACGACATTCTCCCCCAAACGCTTGGAACAACTATGTCATTTTTCTTCTCCTTAATTTCACTCTTACCATTGTTTACTTAATGTTTGCTCCTATAAGAGCACCTCGACCCAAACACTTTTTGGCCCGGGTTGCTCGGGGGCTCCACAAGGGTACACTACTACCTCTCTTTTTCGTTTACTATGATATGGTGAAACTCCTTCCTACCCAAACAAAAGGGTAGTTCGTTCCTTTATTTTGCCTTACGTAGCTTTGCTTTAAAACATTCTGACCAATCGCACCCCGCCTTTTCCTACGATTACGAGCAGCTGAGCCTTGCGGGCCACGCCCTGGGCTCCTAAGGTTGCAGCCTATAGGACGAATGGGCAAGTATGAGAAAGAAAGAATAAAAATAAAATTATGCTAAGGGAAAACTAAGGAACGAAAGGGACAAGCTTCCCCGAATGGAGTGACTCCATCACAAAAAATGAAACCGACTATAGTCATTAAGTACACAAGAACATTTACATGGGGGCTCCCCTACGAACTTAAACTTTTTTTATCTACTAAACTACTTATACTTTACAAGCTATTGGGGCGGCTCAGCGGCATCTGCTGTCAGTACAACCAACGAAGGCACGAGCTGCTCACTCCCTGGTGGGACGACATTCAGCTCGGACGACGCTGGGGCGATGTCCACCTCTGACCCAGGCTCCATGTCATTCGCAGGCTAGGCAACGCCCCCCCCCGACGCACGCTTCTAGCCATGTCTTCACGATGGACGTCCATCACCTACTGCGCAGAGACTTGCTCTGCCACCAACCTTGCGTGCGGCAGCAAGCTCTCTCCGAGCGATTGGATGTCCTCCGTGCTCAAGCCGTCAGCATACCCGCAACAGATAGTGGCGAACTCTAGGTTTGGGTGGTATGTCGCCACCGAGGTCAACACCCTCGACGCTCCGTAGAATAGCCCACTTGTGATAAGGTCCCAAACCTCATCCAGGACCTCCGCCAGCTGGACGCCGGGCGCTCTAGTACTTGGCGCCGACCTAAAGACCTCCGAGATGATAAGCTGAGCAACATTGCAGATCTGGTCAAGTTCCTCCTCGAGAGCATGTCGCTCTTCACGGGACTTGGCCAGCTCCTCTATGTTCTAACCAAAAGTAGCCTTTACCGTCTCCAGGTCCCGCTCCAACGACTTCACCTTTTTGCCCAGCTCTGGAAGAAGGGCAACAAAGCTCAGAAACAGGCTGAGGGAAGAAACCAACGCGATGAAAAACAAAAAAAGGTATGTACCAAGGCGAAAGTTCTCAAGGGTGGAGAATTCCTCCGCCTACCAGGCCACCTGCTCACGTAGCTGGGCACTCGCCTCCTCCGTCCCCATCACCTAGCCCTGAAGCGCGAACACTTCCTGGTCTGCCTCCGACCGGGCCTTCCGCTCTGACTCCAAGGCCTTTCGCACTGACTCTAGCGCGCCCTGCTCTGACTCAAGGGTCTCTAGGGACTTTTAGAGTGCCACCTCGATGTCCGTCAGGGATTTCTGCAACCCGCCTCAGTCTCCGCCTGGCGGGCCTTCGCTGCCTCAAGCCCATGCTCGGCGGCGGTCGCCCGCTCCACTGCACGTTGCTCCTCCACCCACACCACGACCACCTTGGCCACCCAGTCCTAGGACTCACGGTGGGCGGACTCTAGCTGATGCTCAAGCTAAAGCAACCAACAAGATATTCATAGGTCAAATACGGGAAACTCACCTCCGTGGTGAGCTATAGGTCGACCTGGACTAACTACTGGGCGGACTTTACCCGCTCCTAGGCGTCCTCGAGCTTCAAGGATAGGTTGGCCTATTCAGACACCATGGCACATCCTTTCCCCCCAGGATGTCCCAGAGCTGACACTCCTGGAAATCCCGAAGGATGAACCGCACCTTTGCTAGGTCCTCGGGGCAGGGCCACTCTGGGTCACCATCTGGTAGCCCACCGGAGGGCCCAGCCTCTGACTGAACCATCGCTAGCTCCTACAATGACACCAGTAGCTCCACCATGTCATCCGCCTCGTCATCAGATGGGATATCCACCACCTTGGTTGCGCGGGCTGCCACCGAGCGTTCCAACTCCATCCCGACCACATCTCTCCTCGGTGCCTTCAGCTCCGACCGTGAGGGTGAGCCGTGCAGCCCTCCACCTAGTGAAGCAGGGAGCTCGGTCTAATCTGCCTCTTCCGCCTCTGCTAGTGGAGGAGGGGCCGCGAGAGTTACCTCCGAGGTGACCTCCGCCATCAGCACCGGGAACACCACCAATGTCGATGCCACCGCTGCTACCGTACTAGCAACCGACCTAGGGGGCACCACCCTCAGAAGGGAAGGGTTTGCCGCCACCACCCTATTCCCCCACCACTCGCCGCGACATACTGTAGGATGGGCCTCCAAACCTTCCACACGGGAGTTGAGGCAATGCTCAACCCCGTCATCGCCTGGCCGCTGACAAAAAAATTGCAGGTAGGTCATACTCCAAAAAGACTCAACGACAAAAGAAACAAAGAAAAACATACCAGGAGGTAAGCGGCATGACTCTAAAGGCAAGACCCGACGTCGACGGGCCTGCAGGGCAAGGACCGCTCCCAGTCTACGACCCGCGCCCCCTCACTTCAGTCAGGGGCGGATTCCTCCCAACTGGCTCCTGTCTGGCCTGCGGGCCACCGTGACCCTTGGCTCGGGATGCCCTGACCGAAGCAATAGGCGGGGCTTCCTCTGACTGCGGGTCACGCACTGGCACGGGTCTCGGCGATGCATGGGTGCCAGCCTGCACCTCAGACCGCCCCACTTGCTCAGCCGCGTCCGTGACAGGCTGGGATGAGATCGATGACGCCATCAAAGAATGCGGTGACCGCGTCCGCTTTGCCTCCCGTTTGCCGACGGCGTCCACGATCGCCGCACACTTCCTCAGCATGGGAACCACCGCGCGCCTCTTTGCCTCCTGCTCATCACCAGCGAACAACGCCGTAGGGTCACGATGCTCCGCCAAGGTCACAACGACCTCCCAACTTTCCTCCTCCTCGGAGAAAACCATGTCTTCCACATCTGTGGGATCCCCCGACTCGAGCTCGGACTCGATATCGCTCTTATTTTCTCTGGCCTTCACACGCCGGGCAATCTCCTTCTCCTTCTTATACCTTCGGCAAGCCACCATGGCTTTCTTCTTCTTCCTGGCATCCGCCGCCTCCTTCTAGGCGGCCTGCCGTGCCACGCCCTTTGGCCCCTTTGGAAGGTGTGGCTGGGACCTATAAGCATCAAGCCCCTACGCAATAGGCGACTCAAGATCAAAAAGTAGGAAAGCAAAAGGGGAAAAGAGCACGAGGTAAAGAAAGATGAGCATACCAGTTTGGACACCACCGAGGTGGTGAGAGGTATGGGCTTCCCCTCAACCTTCTCTTTGGGCTTCAGATGTAGCACCCAATCAAGGCGACTCCAGACCTCGTCATCTGGCAGCTCCTTCGGCGACGCACAATCAGGGTCCGAAGCGCCACTATACCTCCACATCGGCCATGCCCTCTCCACCAATAGAGCGACCCGGCAGTGGAAGAGGGTGTGGAACACCCACACCCCATCAAGGCCATGCCGCACAAGCTTCTGGAGCTCCACCTCGATGATCTCCACCTTTTTCTTCTCCCGACGAGAATAGCCCCATGACCAACTATCCTGCTTCTCTGGCCTCCCACTGGTGAACGCCAGGAATGATGCCTCCGTCGGATTCCTGATATAAAACCACTCCCCATGCCACCCTCGATTGGAGTCATAGGGGATGTACGTGGGATATGAGCCTCCCACGCTTGGTTTTCTCTGCAAGGCAAAACCCCTCACTGGCATGACCTCAGGCGGATTCCCTACCATCAAGGCTCTCCTAGAGAACAGCCGCCGGAAGAAGTCCATGTGCGGCTCCATCCCGAGTGAAAGCATCTAGGCCTCTAGTTTGGTTTTGGTGATTAATGACAATACATGATTACTGTGACTAACGTGTGTTTTGCAGAGGTAATTAAGTTAGGTCATGGTAATGGAGATCGATTGGGCTATCATGATGGTCATGCCCCTACAATGGAAATCATTTTGGTTTTCAAAGGATGGACGATAAGGTTAAGGATGGACTAGTTCTAGGTGTTGAATGGAGTTGGAGTGACACTTAGAGTAGTTTAGGACTTTGTTTTTCCTTTGGTCATACTATTAAGTGGTGTACGGATGGGTAGCTTGATCTAGGTGAGTCTAGTGGGTTAGGTGTGGTGCACACTTGCTAAATCTAGCACTAGGTAGCTCCTAAAAAGCCCTTAGATCCATTAGATCAAACTTCATTCACGTATGATCGAGAGCTAGAAGTGAATGGAGGGTCAAATACTGACTGGACGCTGGTTCCGGTGTGACTGGACGCTGGTGCTAAGTCCAATCAGTTCATTTGATCAAGGTAAAGTCGTCTGAAAGTAACCGAACGCTGAGAGGTCAAGGGACCGGACGCTGAGGGCCAGCATCAGGTCAACTCCAGTAAGGTCCCAGAGAGGGAGAATCCTGATCGAACGCGTCTGGACAGTGCTGACCGGACGCTGGTCAGGTGCCGGCTACTGACCGGACGTTGCTCAGCAAGTGACCGAATGCTGGAGGTCCAGCGTTCGGTCGACATCAATAAGGTTCCAGTGAGGGTAAATTACGACTGGACGTGTCCGATCAGTGCTGACCGGACGCTGGTGAAAGGTCCTAATGGCTAGAGGGGGGACGAATAGCCTAATGAAAATTTCTATAACAACACTTAACAAAATGGTTAGACAATTATGAGGCAAAGCAAGTGTTGCGCTAGCCTACTCAAAATGCAAGTCACCTACCACAATTCTAGTTTAGATAGTATCAATTCACACAATAGCTATGACACTACTCTATGTTAGTGTGCTCTCAAAGGCTAACTAAAGAGCCACACCAACCAAGCAAGCAAGCTCTCACAACTAGCTACACTAAAAAGCTTGAAAACTAGTTTGCGGTAATGTAAAGAGAGTGATCAAGAAGATTATACCACCGTATAGGTGAAGGAAACAATCAATCATAATGATGAATAACAATGAAGACCAATCACCTCGGAATCAATAATGAACACAATGATTTTTTACTGAGGTTCACTTGCTTGTCGGCAAGCTAGTCCTCGTTGTGGCGATTCACTAACTTGGAGGTTCACGCACTAATTGGCTTCACACGCCAAACCCTCAATAGGATGCCACACAACCAACACAAGATGAGGATCACATAAGCCATGAGCAATCCACTAGAGTACCTTTTGACTCTCCACCGAGGAAAGGTCAAGAACCTCTCACAATCACCATGATCGGAGCCGAAGACAATCACCACCCTCCGCTCAACGATCCTTGCTGGTCCAAGCCGTCTAGGTGGCGGCAATCACCAAGAGTAACAAGAGAATCCCATAGTGAAACACGAACGCCAAGTGCCTCTAGATGCAATCACTCAAGCAATGCACTTGGATTCTCTCCCAATCTCATAAAGATTATGATGAATCAATGATGGAGACGAGTGGGAGGGCTTTGGCTAAGCTCACAAGGTTGCTATGTCAATGAAAATGGCCAAAAGTGTGAGCTTCAATCGGTCATGGGCTTAAATAGAAGCCCTCACAAAATAGAGCCATTGTACCCCTTCACTAGGCACAACTCGGGCTGACCAAATGCTCCGGTCATGTTGATCGGATGCTCTAGTTATGTTGACCGGACGCTAGACCTCAGCGTTCGGTCGCCCGATGACAGCCACGTGTCCCGATCTCAACGGTCACTTTGAGTTAACCAGACGTTGCGCTATAACTGACCAGACGCCTAGCCTATAGCGTTCGGTCATTTCTAGTAAGGTTCCAGAAATGATTTTTCTTGACCGGACGCTTCCGGTCATGCTTGACCGCACCCTGACAGTGTCCGGTCACTCAGTGATTTTCTACTACGCTGTCCGACAACAGGACCAGACCCTGGACCTCAGCGTCTGGTCTATCCAAGACCCAGCGTCCGGTCATTTGACCGACACCAGCGTCTTCGCTGTTACAATTGACCAGACGCGCCGGTTCCTCAGAGACCAGTGTTCGGTCACCTTGTGACCAGCGAGACTAACTCCTTTTCACCTCTAACTTCTTCACCCTTGCTCAAATGTGCCAACCACCAAGTGTATCACCTTGTGCACATGTGTTAGCATATTTTCATAAACATTTTCAAGGGTGTTAGCATTCCACTAGATCCTAAATGCATATGCAATGAGTTAGAGCATCTAGTGGCACTTTGATAACCGCATTCTGATACGAGTTTCACTCCTCTTAATAGTACGGCTATCAAACCTAAATGTGATCACACTCTCTAAGTGTCTTGATCACCAAAATAAAATAGCTCCTATGGTTTATACCTTTGCCTTGGGCTTTTTGTTTTTTCTCTTTCTTCTTTCCAAGTCCAAGCACTTGATCATCATCATGGCATCATCATTATCATGCTATGATCTTCATTTGCTTCACCACTTGGAATGTGCTACCTATCTCATGATCACTTGATAAACTAGGTTAGCACTTAGGGTTTCATCAATTCACTAAAACCAAACTAGAGCTTTCAATCTCCCCCTTTTTGGTAATTGATGACAACCCTTTCACAAAGATATGAATTAATATTCAATTGAATTCATGTTGCTTGCCCAAGCATATTTACAATGTGTAAGAAGATATGGACAAGTTTCATGAACTCCATATGGTAGTAATTGCTCCCCCTACATATGTGCTAAGAGTTTGGATTGTAGCTTGCACATATGCTTAGATAGGAAATATAGGAGACAATGTCTACCAAATAATGCTAAGGTATACAAGATGGACCTTTGAAGCGTGATACCAATCGGAGTGCACCATTATACCATCCTTAGCACCATGGTTAGCTTTATACCACTTGGAAACATACTTTGAAAAGATACCACTTGTAAAAACTTATTTGGAAATGAAAGTTATCTAGTGATTTCATTTCATCATTTAATCTCACAACTAGCATACATCACACAAGCATGAATATTGTAATTTAAAACTTGTGCCATGCAAGCAAACATATGAAATGCACATTCAAATGAACCATACAAGTTTATGAGCCTGCTCCCCCTACTTGTGTGCTCAAAATTTGAATTGATCCCTTTTCTTTGTCATATCTCTCCTCCTTTGTTGTCTTTTCACCATCTTAGTACACTAATATATCTTTTGTCTTTCTCCCATGTACTAATATCTTTGTTATTTCTCCCCCTTATCACATATATCTTTGTTTCTCTTCCCCTTTGACATCAATGACCACAAAGCCTTAAATTTTAGATAGGTAGAGATTATCAATGTCAATCAATGGGGTGAGGATTATCTTCCCAAATTTGGTCCAATCTAGATCATTTACCAAAGATATTTAACTCGGTTTGATCCAAGGACAAGCTTCTTCACACCTCTAAATAAGGGTTATCTTGTACCATGTTGAGTTAAACACTTAGAGCTCATTTTCTTGATCAAACACTAGGTTTACAAGCCCATAAACATGTCATATGCTACCACTAGATCAAGTCAAGCATAGAAGCAATAGTGGTACCATACAATCATCAAATTCATTTGATTTTCATGAATGAGTCTAATAAAATTGAACCCCTTTAAAGGTCCCAATGAAATTGAAAATGTGACTAGATGCACTAAACATGTCCTTAGCAAGGATGTGTATCATGCCAATCAACTTTTACCTTGAATAGCTCGAAGGAGAGGCATGTCATATGAGTGGGGGAGGTGCATCAACACATATTTGATAAATCCAATATGTTCAACTCATTCCTTAGCTTGCAAAAACTTTTCTCATCCAATGGCTTGGTGAATATATCGGCAAGTTGATCTTCGGTGCCCACACTCTCAATATAAATGCTCCCTTTTTGTTGATGATCTCTTATGAAATGGTGGCGGACATCAATATGCTTTGTTCTTGCATGTTGGACCGGATTGTTGGTCAACTTGATTGCACTCTCATTGTCACATAGCAATGACACTTTCTTGAACTTGATTCCAAAGTCACTCAAAGTGGCCTTCATCCAAAGTACTTGTGCACAACAACTACCGGTGGATATGTATTTGGCTTCGGCGGTTGATAATGCAACACTATTTTGCTTCTTTGATGACCATGAAACAAGTGATCTTACCAACAATTGACATGTGCCCGAGGTGCTCTTCTTTTCAACCTTACATCCCACATAATCTGAGTTGGAGTAACCAACTAGCTCAAACTTTGCTCCTTTGGGATACCACAAACCAACATTTGGTATATGCTTCAAGTACCTCAATATTCTCTTTGTAGACTTCAAATGACTTTCTCTAGGTGAGGCTTAAAATCTTGCACACATGCATACACTAAACATGACATCCGGCCTTGATGCGGTCACATAGAGTAGGCTTCCAATCATAGACTGATACAATTTTTGATCCACCATATTTCCACTTGCATCACTATCCAAGTTGCCATTAGTTCTCATTGGTGTACTAATGACTTTACTATCACTCATGCCAAACTTCTTGATCATGTCCTTGATATACTTGCCTTGACTCACAAATGTATCATTCTTCAATTGCTTGATTTGAAGACCAAGGAAGTAACTCAACTCTTCAATCATGGACATCTCAAACTCATTAGCCATCATTTTTCCAAAGTCATCATAAAAATCTTGATTGGTTGATCCAAATATGATATCATCAACATATATTTGCAATACAAATATATTTTTTCCAATCTTCTTGATGAAAAGAGTGGTGTCAACCTTGCCCATTGTGAACCCTTTAGAGAGTAGGAAGTCCCTCAATCTCTCATACCATGCTCTAGGTGCTTGCTTTAAGCCATACAATGCTTTCTTCAACTTGTACACATAGTTGGGCTTCTTGTCATCTTCAAAACCGGGAGGTTGCTCAACATATACTTCTTCATTGATATAGCCATTTAGAAATGCACTCTTAACATCCATTTGATAGAGCTTGATATTATGGGCATAAGCATAGGCTAGCAAGATTCTAATTGCTTCCAATCTAGCAACCAGGGCATATATTTCTCCAAAGTCAAGACCTTCAACTTGTGTATAGCCTTGTGCTACTAATCTTGCTTTGTTCCTTATTACTATCCCATCTTGATCTTGCTTGTTTCTAAAGACCCATTTGGTTCCAATCACATTGTGTCCCTTTGGCCTTTCCACTAATTCCCATACTTGATTTCTTGTTAAATTATTCAATTCTTCAAGCATAGCATTCACCTAATCAACATCCTTCAATGCTTTCTCTATCTTCTTTGGTTCAATGGATGACACAAATGAGAAATGCTCACAAAATGAAGCCAATCTTGATCTAGTTTGCACACCTTTTGAAATATCACCAATAATAATGTCCAATGGATGATCCCTTGCAACATTAGTTGGTTGGAGGATTAGAGCTTGATTGCTTGCACTTGCGTGATCGTTGGGTTGAGATGATGTACTAGCCACTTGATCTTGTTCATTGTCATGAGAGCCACTAGTACTAGCTTGATTTGTATTATCTTGCACATTTGAGTTAGAGAGCACTTGCACTTGATCATCTTCATCATCATTCACTTGCCTAGGCCTTAATTGATCAACATCCATGTTCTTCATGGTATTTGAAAGTTGAATGTCTCTAACATCTTCCAAGTTCTCATTCTCTACTTGTGAACCATTGGTTTCATCAAATTCAACATCATGAACTTCCTCAAGAGTACCACTATCTAAATTCCAAACTCTATATGCTTTGCTTGTAGTGGAATAACCAAGTAGGAATCCTTTATCACATTTCTTGTCAAACTTCCTCAATCTTGTGCCTTTCTTCAAGATATAGCATTTGCAACCAAAAATCCAAAAATATGCAATATTGGGCTTTCTACCATTCAAGAGCTCATATGGTGTCTTCTCTTTCAATGGGTGACAATAGAGGCGGTTGCTACAATAGCAAGCCGTGTTGATAGCTTCGGCCCAAAAAGATTGACTAACATTATACTCACTAAGCATAGACCTTGCTATATCAATGAGTATTCTATTCTTCCTCTCAACAAGGCCATTTGATTGTGGAGTGTACTTGGCCAAGAATTGATGTCTAATTCCAAATTCATCACACAACTCATCAATTTTAGTGTTCTTGAACTCACTACCATTGTCACTTCTAACTCTCTTGATGGTTATTTCGAACTCATTGTGAATGCCCTTGACAAATGATTTAAATGTTGCAAATATATCACTTTTGTTCACTAGAAAGAATACCCATGTGTATCTAGTGTAATCATCCACTATTACAAAGCCATATTTGTTACCACCGATGCTAGTTTATTGTGTTGGCCCAAATAAATCCATGTGCAATAACTCAAATACTTTACTAGTGCTCATCATGATTTTCTTAGGATGGGTGTTTTCAACTTGTTTTTCAGCTTGACAAGAGCTACAAAGCTTATCCTTTTCAAACACAACATATTTCAAGCCTCTAACCAAGTCATGCTTAACCAATCTATTCAATTGTTTTATTCCAACATGACCAAGCCTTCTATGCCATAACCAACCCATGCTAGACTTAGAGAACAAGCATATAGATAATTTAGCTTCACTAGCATTGAAATCAACTAAGTATAAATTCTCATATCTAAAGCATTTGAAGATCAAGTTAGAGCCATCTACACTTATAATCTCTACATCATCTACCCCAAATATGCATTTGAATCCAAGATCACACAATTGAGCCACAAATAGCAAATTGAAGTTCAAGCTCTCTACTAGCAACACATTGGATATGCTCATATCATTGGATATTGCAATCTTACCAAGCCCTTTGACCTTGCCTTTGCTATTGTCACCAAAAGTGATACTATCATAACCATCATTGCCATTGGTGTTGATTGAGTTGAACATTCTTGCATCACCGGTCATGTGTTGAGTACACCCACTATCAAAAACCTAATGCCTTCCTCTAGCTTTGTAATTGACCTACAAAAGAAGATCAATTCTTTTTAGGCACCCAAACTTGCTTGGGTCCTTGAAGGTTAGTCACTAAGCTTTTTGGTACCCAAATGGCTTTCTTCTTTGAGCCCATCCATGGTTTACCAATAAACTTAGCCTTCACACCATTTGTACCATTAGTAAGCATATAGCATGAACCAAGCTTTATAGAGGATATATTAGCATTTTTGCTCTTGTTGTTGCATTCTTGCTCTTTATGACCCACTTGCTTGCAACTAGTGCAAAACCGACCATTGTTCTTCATAAAACTAGTCTTGTGAGGAGCAAAGACCGCCTTGCCTTTCTTAGAGGTATAGCCCAATCTCTGTTTATAGAGAGAAGCTCTTTGGCTACCCAAGCACATAAGCAAGCGGTCCTCACCACCATAGGCCTTAGCCAAGGTGTGAGTGAGCTTATTGACCTCTTTCTTGAGGTTCTCATTCTCAACCACTAGTGAGGCATCACAAGTGAAACCATCACTACTAGATGAGGTAGAAGTGGAAGTGCTACAAGAAGGGTTAGTAGGAGCAACAATGATAGGCATAGATAGTGATTCATCAATTATATCACAAGTTAAGACTACATTGCAACTTTTAACATGCTTCTTTTTATTTTGCTCATCAAGCAAGGAGAAATGAGCCTTTTTAAGCTTTTTGTGAGCTTTACCAAGCTTCTCATTGGCTTTTTCTAGCCTCTCATGAGATGCATTGAGCTCATCAAAGGCTTGCTTAAGGGCTTTTAGTTCCTTATGCAAGCTCTTTCATTCTCTTCTCTTAATGTCAAAATGTTCTTTGGTATCTTCTAGCATGTCAAACAATTCATCTTTGGTAGGCTCATCATTATCACTATCACTATCATTTTTATTTCCATGTTCATTTTCATCATCATGTTCTTCATCACTTTTATCATCACAAGATTGTACCTTAGTGGCCTTAGCCATGAAGCATGATGAAGATTCGAAGAAAGAAGACTTCTGATTGATAGCAATGCTTGTAAGAACCTTCTTCTTGGTGGTCTTGACATCATCACTATCATCATCATCATCACTTGATGAAGCATCGCTATCCCAAGTGACTACATATGAACCACCCTTCTTCTTCTTGAAGGCCATCTTATCCTTTTTCTCTTTCTTTTCCTTCTTTTCCTTCTTCTTGTTCTTCTTGTTGTCATCATCATTGTCGCTATTGTATGGCCATTGAGCAACAAGATGATCTTTGCTTCCACACTTGAAGCACCTTCTTAACTCTTTTTTGTTCTTGGATGAAGACTTCTTTCTCCTAGCACGATAGCCCTTCTTCACCGTGAACTTATCAAATCTCTTGACAAAGAGAGCCATCTTCTCATCATCATCATCCCATGAATCATCATCTTCACTTGATGTTTCTTGCTTAGCTTTGCCCTTGGATGATGTGGCTTTGAATGCCATGCTCTTCTTCTTGTCATCCTTCGTCTCATCTTTCTTCTCCTTCTTTTCTTCCTTCTCATCATCATCTCTATATGCATCATCGGTCATTATATCCCCCAATACTTGGTTTGGTGTCATGGTATACAAATCGCTTCTCACTAGAATGGTGACCAATGTACCAAATCTTGAAGGCAAACATCTCAAGAACTTATGTGAGAAGTCCTTGTCCTTCACCTCTTCACCAAGTGCTTTAAGATCATTGAAAAGCACTTGAAGCCTATGGAACATCTCCGGCACACTCTCATCCTCCTTCATCTTAAAGCTTGCAAACTTCTCTTTGAAGATGTATGCCTTTGCACCCTTCACGGCTTGTGTGCCCTCAAATGATTCTTCCAACTTCTTTCAAGCCTCATGAGCCATCTCAATATTTTTGATTTGCTCAAATGTTCTCTTATCAATTGCATCATGAATAGCACTTAGAGCAATGTCATTGTTTTAGAGAAGCACTTCCTCGGACCGCGGTGGGATTCTCTAGATCACCAATCTCAATTTTGGTTTCTACCACCTTCCACACCTTTCTATAGATTGACTTAATGTGTGTGGTCATCTTTGACTTCCAATAAGGATAATTTGAGTCATCAAATTGGGGTGGCTTATTGGTGTTGTTGATTTAAGCCATTTTTACTACCGAAGGTTGTTAAGCCTCAAATCACAGGTGATCCTCGGCTCTGATACCACTTGAAAGGTCCTAATAGCTAGAGAGGGGAGGGTGAATAGCCTAATAAAAATTTCTACAACAACACTTAACAAAATGGTTAGACAATTATGAGGCGAAACAAGTATTGCGCTAACCTACTCAAAATGCAAGCCATCTACCACAATTCTAGTTTAGATAGTATCAATTCACACAATAGCTATGACACTACTCTATGTTAGTGTGCTCTCAAAGGCTAACTAAAGAGCTACACCAACCAAGCAAGCAAGCTCTCACAACTAGCTACACTAAAGAGCTCAAAAACTAGTCTACGGTAATGTAAAGAGAGTGATCAAGAAGATTATACCACTGTATAGATGAAGAAACCAATCAATCATAATGATGAATAACAATGAAGACCAATCACCTCGGAATCAATGATAAACACAATGATTTTTTACCGAGGTTCACTTGCTTGCTGGCAAGCTAGTCCTCGTTGTGGCGATTCACTCACTTAGAGGTTCATGTGCTAATTGGATTCACACACCAAACCCTTAATAGGGTGCCGCACAACTAACACAAGATGAGGATCATACAAGCCACGAGCAATCCACTAGAATACCTTTTGACTCTTCGTCGGGAAAAGGTCAAGAACCCCTCACAATTACCACGATCGGAGCCGAAGACAATCATCACCCTTCGCTCAACAATCCTTGCTGCTCCAAGCCGTCTAGGTGGCGGTAACCACCAAGAGTAACAAGCGAATCCCGCATTGAAACACAAACACCAAGTGCCTCTAGATGCAATCACTCAAGTAATGCACTTGGATTCTCTCCCAATCTCACACAGATGATGATGAATCAATGATGGAGATGAGTGGGAGGGCTTTGGCTAAGCTCACAAGGTTGCTATGTCAATGAAAATGGCCAAAAGTGTAAGCTTCAATAGGTCATAGGGCTTAAATAGAAGCCCCCACGAAATAGAGCCGTTGTACCCCTTGGCTAGGCACAACACGGGCTGACCGGACACTCTGGTCATGTTGACCGGACGCTGGACCTCAGCGTCTTGTCGCTCGACGACAGCCATGTGTCCCGATCTCAATGGTCACTTTGAGTTGACCAGATGCTACGCTATAACAGACCAGATGCCCAGCCTACAGTGTTCGGTCGTTTCCAGTAAGGTTCCAAAAACAATTTTTCTCGGCCGGACACGTCCGGTCATGCTTGACCGGACCCTGACAACGTCTAGTCACTCAGTGATTTTCTACTGCGCTGTCCGACAATAGGACCGGACCCTAGACCTCAACATTCGGTCTGTCCAAGACCCAGTGTCTGGTCGTTTGACCGACGCCAGCTTCTTCGCTGTTACAATTGACCGGACGCGCCGGTTCCTCAGAGACCAGCGTCCGGTCACCTTGTGACCAGCGAGACTAACTCCTTTTCACCTCTAACTTCTTCACCCTTGCTCAAATGTGCCAACCACCAAGTGTATCACCTTGTGCACATGTGTTAGCATATTTTCACAAACATTTTCAAGGGTGTTAGCATTCCACTAGATCCTAAATGCATATGCAATGAGTTAGAGTATCTAGTGGCACTTTGATAACCATATTCCGATAAGAGTTTCACCCCTCTTAATAGTATGGCTATCAAACCTAAATGTGATCACACTCTCTAAGTGTCTTGATCACCAAAACAAAATAGCTCCTATGGTTTATACCTTTGCCTTGAGCTTTTTGTTTTTCTCTTTCTTCTTTCTAAGTCCAAGCACTTGATCATCATCATGGCATCATCATTATCATGCTATGATCTTCATTTGCTTCACCACTTGGAATGTGCTACCTATCTCATGATCACTTGATAAACTAGGTTAGCACTTAGAGTTTCATCAATTCACCACAACCAAACTAGAGTTTTTAGCTGGCCAGCGTTCGATCACACTGTAAACACTGGAGTTCGAGGTAAACTGATCGGCGCGTCCGGTCACCTCGTAGGGGCATATAACAGTTTGTTTTTTAGCCTATGTTATAAATACTCCCTCCACTCGTGTGTGGGGATACTTTTGCTCATTCCAACAGCTGAGAAACACCTTAGAGAGTGCCAAGAAGAGCAAGGTCCTAGTGAGGTGATTGAGATTTGAGAATCCCAAAGAGAGCCCTCATTAGTGAAGCAAGAGTAGCAAAGTGTGCATCCACCCTTCTCATTAGGCTTGTTGTGGTCAAGTGAGAGTCCGTGATTGTTACTCTTGGTGATCGCCATCACCTAGACGACTTGGTGGTGATTGGGAGTTTGGTGATCATCCGGCGGAGCTTGTGAGTGACCCTACTCAAGTTGTGTGCGGTTGTGGCTGATTTACCGCGACGGAGTGTCAAAGAATCAACCTGTAGAGAGCAGTTGATCCTTGCGTGGATTAAGGGGGAGCTACACCCTTGCGTGGGTGCTCCAACGAGGACTAGTGGGGAGTAGCGACTCTCCGATACCTCGGCAAAACATCGCCGCGTTCCTTCTCCTCTCTTTACTTTAAGCATTTAATTTGAGCAATTCAATACTTGTCTTTTATATTCCTAGAATTGTCATGCTAGAGTAGGATTGGAACTTAGGGTGCTAAACTTTTATGTGTTAGATTACTAGAAACACTTTCTAGGCACAAGGGGTTAATTGGGCTAACCATAGAATTTGATTATTGCAAAGAAATTTGTAATTAGCCCAATTCACCCCCCCTCTTGGGCATCTTGATCCTTTCACCAAGGAAAGCCTCGTAGACGGTGATGAAGCCGATGATGTGCAGCAACCCCATCGAATTGAGGTACTGTAGCTCCAGACCCCACTCATTGAGGAGCCTGCGCAGGAACCAGTGCGCATGATATCCTAACCCGCGCTCATGGAAGGCGAGAAAGGAAACCACCTCGTTAGGCCGAGGTTGCGGAAACTCCTCCCTCCCAGGAGCCCTCTAGTACGCCACCTTCTTCGACAGCGGAAACCTCTTCGCAACGAAGGCCTTCAACACCAACTCTCTCACAGTGGACAACCTCTAGTCCGATATTTTGCTCCAGGATCGCAAAAGGATTTGTGAGTTTTTCTCTTCTCCCTCGCTCTCTCTCTCTCTTTTCTTTTCTAGAAACCGCCGTGGCTCTCAAGAACGCTCTTGGCAAGAAGGAAAAGAAAGGAGGCGGCAGATGAGGAATAGGCAAAAGAATAGGGCAAAAACCTTCTCCCTTCTCCTACTTAAGGAAAAGGGTACAATAGTTAGGGGAGGGCGCGCCGATCAGGAAAGACGAAATAGTGGAGCGAAAAAGCCTCTCTCTTTCCCATTTAATGCAGATGAGACGCACCCTGACCGATGAGACGTGCCCTGTCCGACGGAACGGCTCCTAATCAGATGGGACATGGCATGGGTATGGCCCACCACTACCGCACGCCAACCACTACCGCACGACAGGCACAAGAACCAAAGCACCACCGCACACAGGCAACCCTCTACTTCCCCAAGCGGGACTTGAAAAAACCCAAAAATGGGATCTCCGTCAGGAGAGACCATTGGACTTCCTAAAAGTCGGTCAAACGACTCAAGAAAACACACCGAGGGATAGGTAAGGAGCAAAGGGACGCCCCATGTAGGCCATGCCGACTCCATCACGAACGACGACCACGGGTCCCGATCGGACGATTTCGACTGGAGCTCTTCAAACCCCGTCACTCGAGTCATCAAGGTAACACTACCGACCCCTGCTATTTCTTTATAAATCATTTCATACATCCATACGCGCATTCATTCCATACGCCCGTGCCCCCTGAACGATTCAGGCCCTGAACCGCCCGAGGGCTCAGGAATTAAGCATCGCACATGCAGCGAAATGCTTGACAACGCTCCATGTTGCGTCACAAAGCGGCAGTTGCCTCATTCAACATGAGCAACGATAGAGCCAGGGGAGAAAACGCAGATGAGCCCCATGCGGCCCTCGCTCAGTCAGGCAGACAAGGTCATCTCAACCTTCTCGTTCGATCTTAAGCCTCTGCCAAGCCCACAGAATCTCCATCAAGGGGAGGCCATTAGGCCACCCGGGTCGGTCTCCGAAACGACCCAAGCATCTGCCGGGTTGCAGGTAACGCAGCAGTGGAGTGTCACAAGAGGGCTATGTGGACCCCGTGATGAACAACGAAACCGGATTCCACTCGATCATACCCGTTAGCGAACTCACCGAGCGCGTCACTCGAGCCCGAGCAATCGGGACAAGGGACAAAACTCAGCCCCTTCGGTTGTGAGAAACCGAGGATAGGGTAACGCACATAAACTCAAACCGACCCCTACCAAAGCCCAACAGGGCTCGGGGGCTCAAGACACAAAACGTCTGGGTCTACGACCCTGAACTCTTCCCATCTGGCTATGCTTTGACTGCACTCCAAAACTACCTGGGTCTGCGACACCGAACTCGCCCCATCAGGCTATGCTTCGACTGCACTCCAAAACTACCTAGGTCTGCGACCCCGAACTCGCCCCATCGGGATCTACGACTTCGACTTGCCCGATACCACGGCGCGCACCGACGCTAGGATCAGCGAGCTCCGTCTCGACCGATCCCTAAACTAACTAACTAACTACCTCGGCTGCGTAGGCTGCACCAAGGCCAGGATCCACGACTCCGACTTGCCCGATCCTACGGCGCGCACCGATGCTAGGACCCACGAGCTCTGTCTCGTATGATTCCTAAACTAACTGCCTCGTCTAATCCCACGGCGCGCACCGATGTCAGGATCCACGAGCTCTACCTCGCCCGATCCCAAAATTAAACGCCTAGGCTGCGCAACGATATCTTGGTTGACAGCTCTGTCTTGACTAAAAAACACGCACACACGTCCGCTAACAAACGCCCCCAGATGATTCTGCCTGAATCGCCAGGGGGGCTCGGGGGGCTACACCCGCGGGTGCGCTCGCGCGCACCCACTGACAAAACAAAAAACCTCCCCCGCTGGCAACACAAAAAACAACACGGATAATTCTGCCCGAATCATCCGGGGGCTACATCCACGGGTGCGCTCGCGCGCACCAGCCGTCAAGACAAAAAAAATATCCCCCAGACGATTCTGCCCAAATCGCCCAGGGGATCGGGGGCTCCTGTCGGGTTCATAAACCCGGGGTCCCTCATGGACCGGCTTCCCAACAAGGGCTCGGCCCAAGCAAACAACACGCAACTCATGGACCGGCCCAAGTATCTAAACAACAGGCAGAAGGGCGATCCAATCACCGACCGAAAGGTCTGGCCGAGGAGGAGCGATGCCCGTTTTCCGACTTCGGCCCATTTTTCCGACCAGATGGCTCACTTCGGTCTCCAGCCCGCCTCCAGATGGCCTCTCCGACTGGAAGGCCTGGCCAAAGCACTACCTCTAACTCCGACCCCACGTCTCCGACCGGGGTACGCAAAACCCCTTCTCACTACTCTTCTCCAACTGACGCAACCAGAGTCGACTGGGACCAACCCACCGGGGACACCCGCTCGGAAAGGACCAGGGAACCAACGGGGAAAGCAAGACAAGGCGCACAAGTCAAACCACGATACCAGGGACCGTACCCTGTACATCTGTAGAAATAGTACTCTGCAACAGTGTTGTAGGCGCCGACATTTCCCATATAATATTGTGGGCGCCATTAACTCCCATACAGAAAGGCCCTCCACATGCCTCTGGGCATCGACAGTATTGCTGGCACCGGCATTTACCGTACCGAGTGAACATGGTGAAACTCCTCACATGCCTTTGAGCATCAACAGTATAGCATGTACCGACATCTGCCATATCCGAACAAAACGACGCAGCCTCCCATGTGCATCCGACATCCAACAGTATTGTGGACGTTTACAATCATCATGTACCCGCCGGCGTGGGCAACAAGGTTTAGAAGCATACGTACTCTCTCCCTCTCACTTGTAAAGCCATCCCCTTCATCTATAAAAGGGGATGCGCTCTCTCTCAAGAAACTCAGTTGATCCAGGTCGATTTAAGTGCTTCTAGATTCATTAGATCAATCAAGTTCATTAGCTCACAACCACAGAATCGTCAGGTTCGGACCTCAAGCACACGTTTAAACTCTTAGCTCATAGCGGAGCTCCTATCGCTCTAGGCCCTTCCGTCCGGAGCCTACCAGACCTCTTGTATCCCCATCTGTCTCCTCATTTGTAACCTCACTGCAAACTTCGAGCACCTGGGCTCAGGAATATAGTCATCGACCGACTCAAACTGGACGTAGGACACGTTGCCTGAACCAGAACCTGTATAAACCCTGTGTCATTGAGTGCTAGACCACCTCCGATCAGAATGTACGGTAAAACTACAAATATTTACTCGTTGATCACTTTCTACCGTGATGCGCATTATTTGCACTCGGGTAAACGTCCCAGCCGCGACACCTATCCATTTCGGGCCGTGTTGATGACGCATTGACGCTCATATCGTGTTTCAACGCCTTAAAAAAAATGCTTGCCTCAATTAGCATCGCTGATCCTGAGTTAGATGATTGGCAACAAGTCAAGTGGAGGCTCGCCTAGTAGCTCAGTAGCTCCTTAACAAATTCCATGACGGTCTCCCGCCTCCTCTTTCTGGAGCATCCTTTTCCCACCAATTGCGTCCAGCTGAAGCGGCTCGCTCGTCACTTGTGATGATTCTGTGAATCGTGACCGGCGGCCGACGTTTTCCGCTGCCAATTTGCCTACCGACTGTGACATTCCGAATTTGTTGCTCGACTGTAGGCTCCTATGCTCGGTGTAGTTTACCAACCATGGCAACCAACAAGTGCCACGTCACTCTCACAGATCCGAGTATCTAACAGTTAGGCTGGTGCACCAACAACTGAGCTCCTGCTGAGCTGCCGTTTGGCGGTCGCGTACGTGCGCAACGCAACAAAACCGGACCAACCTAGCAAATGTTGCCGCCTAGGCTCGCGCGCGCGCCCTCACGTAGTCCATTTGTCGGTAAACCAAATATGTCCAGTGGGCTTATTAGTTACGGAGTCACAGTCACTCACGAGCCCGCGATGGAGCTGGCTGAGTGAGCCGCCGGCCCTATCTCTCGTCCCTGACCCAAACCTGTAATTCGTCGTCTCATGATAATTCTGTTCTTATTTTTTTTTAAAAAAGAAGTTTTATTCTAATCTTGGCATAACTTATGCACTCAATCGAAATTTGATACAAATCAAGTCTATAAGCTCTTAGAAAGCTCGCAAGAACAATTAAAAAAACAACAATATATGCAGTAAGCTTATTCGAAGATGGGCATCATTGTTTGGTGAATATCTCCATTAATGTTGTCTCTAGGATATGACTTGCACATTTTAACGTTAGTCGGTTGTATTTCTTTTTTAAGATGGACCAGAATAAAACTTTTTTTCTTCCCGATGCATAGGGCATAATTACTTGTCATGTTGCAAAATATTGTCTATTTCTAGTGCATTGCTCTTGCTACAAAGTAGAGAGTATAAACTATAGTCATATTAGGGCCTATTTGGTAGCCCTATGCTCGTACCCCTAGCTTTGGCTCCTGCTCCTAGTAGTTCCAACTCCACTCTCTCCAATCAACAGTGAGTGTCCGGTAGGTTTCTCATTGGCTCAAACTCTAGGTCGACGACGAAGCGACTTGACAGAGAAGGACGTGGCGAAGACAACCACAAGTGACAGAGAAGGCGAGATAGCGCAACGTGAAGGAAATATTTTTGTACAATGATGAAGTCTGCGATGAAAGAACCGTCAAAGAGAGCGTTTTTTCTTCCCACCCGCTCCGCAAGTCGTAGAGAACAGAGAGAGCACTTCTAATGTAGAGTAGGTTGGGTTGTTGGGGCAACAATTTTTGCTGAAGCTTTGCCCGAATCTCGTGGAGTGAAGCGGAGTGGCGTCTTAGCAGAATTTGCATCAAACGGCCTATCTGCTAAATGTTTCTCCTTATTTGCGTTTTTGGCTAGACAAGTGAAACGGCTCTAGACCGGTTTTCTCTAGATTCTATTTCTAGTCTTTCCCATACACTAGCGACAATACTTTTTATTCCTATTCTTTTTTAGTGAAACAAATTAAAATGGGTTGTAATCAAGTTATTCTTGCTCTAAAAAAAGTTCTAGTTTTTTTGAAACATAGTTTTTATATAATTTTTTTATAAAACATTTTCTTTTGAATCGAAATCGAGCCTACTTACCAATTGGTTCCATAAAGTGATTTCAACTCATCACCTGTAATGTTTTTTTTAAAGAAATCTGAAGCTGAAATATTTCTAGAGAATTTAGATCCCTACGTCTAAACTAGCTTGTGACTGTGAGTAGCAAGGTGCACGTGAAGCGAGAGTGGGTAGGAGAAAATGGGATGAGAGCAGTAGTAGCCACCACGCCGACAAAGTGAAGGAGAAGGTGGTTCGTTCCTAGGTGTCCTACCATACCCTGGATCTCCGATCTCAGCAGCATGACAGTTCATCGCTTGCCAGCTGTTTGCCTTTGCCGGGCTGTTGCTAGCTGTTGGACCACCCACGGGCACAATTCTTTTTTCCTCCAGGAGACCACACCACCCGAACACCACTGTCCACTACACCAGTTGCAACGGCTGTGTTCGGTTGCTTCGTTGGAAGAGAAAAATACTACACCATGGCTAAGCCGGCTTATAATAGCAGCCGGACACTCGAGGGGACCGAAGAACAGCTCGAGGCTAGCAAGACAAACAGTTAATTAACTCTGACCCTACTGGATCCACGCTTCTCCTTGTGGTAACAAGAATGGCTTAGATTTTTTTTTTAAAAAAAATATCTCCACTTGATGTCTAGTGGGCACCGGTCAGTACAGGCATGTTCTTAAGAGGACAGCTAATTGTACCGAGGATTGCCTTTTGCATTAGTACTAGGCCATTGCTTGCTACTCTTGGATTCTGAGTAGTGTAAGGAAAATAAAATATATAGAAGTGTGGCCTGGCTATAGTTTATACGGAAGAGGACGATCACTTTTTCTAAGAAAAAAAGGGAATTTTACTCATGCATGTGCATGAGTTTTGCACTCAACCACTAAATATCGGTTTCATCAGTCTTATAAAAAAATAAAACAAAAATGATCCATAATCTCCTTCCTACTATAAAAAGGGAAATTCTTTGACTAAGACAGTTATCTACTGTCATTACGAGGACTAACAATGTATATGTGTTAGGTCTAGTGGCGTAGCAAGGAAGCAAGAGAACCTTTTGAAAAATGCTAACTCAATGATACCATGAGTGGCTATTATTTAAATTATTATTAAAATGTTAAAAATAAAAAGTTTCAAACAAAATACTCCATCCGTCCCAAAATATCTGTCTTTTTCGCTTCCCAAGAAACAACTTTGACAAAATATATATTAAAAATATTAATATTTATGGTACATAATGATATCAGAGGAAAGATCTTTGAATCTAGTTTTTTAATAAATTTATTTGGAGATATAAATGTTGCACGTATTTTCTACAAATCGAGTCAAACTTACGGAACGGAAACCAAAAGCGACAGATAATTTGGAACAGAGGGAGTAGGTATTTGGCGGGTTTTCAAATTATTACAATATAAAAATTGTTAGTATTGTATTTTCCAATGTGGCCTTAGAAGATCGTTTTTAGTTAATATCACATAATACATTCAGAATCAAAGGTATATCTTAATTTTATTTTAAGGATCCTCCATAAACTTTTCTGGCCCCGTTCGCGTGCCCTTAAATCCGGCTGGATCCGCTTATTTTTTTCATCCGGAACAGTGTTTTTCTCTCACAAATTCATCCAGCGTTTCTCCAAACCATCCAGATTCCTCCAGAAATGTGGATTTGTTTAAAGCCAGGAAAGGTGATGAACAGTCCGGGCCTTGCGTTGATAACGGTATGTGCCCACCTGCCAGTTGGCATAGGTGAGTGAGATGACAAGAACCTCAGAAAAAAAAAACCCTGCACTCCTTGTACTTGTACATGTGGCTTCTGTTTCTTGGTTGGCTTGCTGTCGCAGAACATGGCAAAGCACACGAGCAACCGATAGCTGGGGCGCTGTTGTTCAGCAACATGTTTGTCACTTGTCAGCAAATGGCTGTTGCCTCTGCAAGCTGGCCATTAGCTCTAATCATTGCAACCGCTATTATTATCCACATCAGCATGGAGGGTCAGGGATGGATCGGTTCATGTGGGCCGCAGGGATGGTGCAGTATCGCGCAGCGAGCAGCGTGGCGTGCCGACGGAGCCAACCTCACCTCCGGTGCTCGAGAGCTCCTGTGGCCATCTGAAACGAATGTGTACATAATTCTATCGCCGCACTCCACTGAATTCAATCCGGTCCGTGCGGGGGCCCAAGCCTGCTCTGCTGCTCGATTTAGGCACGCAGGCAGCTGGAGTGCAAGCCACGGGCGTCCGTACGATGCCGGTTTTCCGCGGCGACGTCGTGCCGTCCGGCATCAAGCAGCATGTTGGGTTGGCTGATTCGTATCGTTGTTAATTCGTAAAAAAATACTGTTGGCTGGTTTGTGTGAGAGAAAAATACCATTTCAGCTAAAAATTTATGATCGTTTACGATAAGCCATAGCCAAACGAACAGGCTGAAGAAACAGCGGGCGCGCACGGGATGGAACGTGTGTGTGGGGTGGGGTGGGGGAATGGAACGAGAAAGCGAACGCGCACCGCACCGCATGTTTTGCTTCGGGCGCACGTACGTTCGTAGACGCGCGACCGGCGCGGCGGCGAATGCGTATGCTTCACGCCTCGGCTATCTCGACTCCAGTTACGCCCACGGGCCACGGGCCACGGCCGGGGGGGCCGGACAACGGCACTGCCGTCTGCCATGCGTCGGCGTCGGCGCCGGTTTCTGGATTCGTACGTGCGAGTGCAACGGATGCGGCGGGGAATAAGTTGACGTCGCGCGGTGCACGCTTTTGGAGTGGCGCCTGCGATTGTGAGTGGCAATGGCCGATGGGCAAACGGAGGCATGCCATGGCCCATGAGTGAGCAAGCTTGGTGATGTTGACTCTGCCGAGTCGTCGGTGCGTGGCAACTGGCAACGGGGCTGCAGAGGGCCAGAGAGAGCTGTTCCCTTTGAAATCTGGATCACTTTAGTAAAGGAACCTATTAGTTTGGGTCCGTATTGGGCTATAGAGGTCTTTTGGGCCTTTACGAATTGGAAAAAGCCCACATCACCTCCTCAACTATCACAAAAGTCCGTTTTTTTTCTCCCTGAACTTAAAACCGGGCAAAACGCTTCCCTCAACTTTTAAAACCATTCATATTTCCTCTCTGACCGTTATAAGCAGTTTTGAAGGCGGTTTTGTCTTTTTCTTTTTTATTTATTTCGGCTGAATATTTGAAAAATCACAGTAAATCACAAAAAATCCTAAAATGAAAAATCTAATTTTGTTCGACTCTACATGAGTAGATCTACACAGTGAACATATAACATGGTATGCTTTAGTATAAATTTTTTGTTGTGGCTTTAGATCTATGCTTTTATGTAATTAATTGAAACAATTCATAGCTGCAGTTTTTATGGTCTACTTTTGATGAAATTTTTATGGTGTGCTAATTATTTTATGATTAAACTGTAGTAAAAATTTCGTACTCATTCGATCATGTATAGTTTAGTTATAGATTTATTTATATTTAACAAGCATAAACCTAAATAAAATCTATAACTAAGTTATGCATAACGCACGCAGTGCAACCACAATTTTTTTCTCGCTTTGGTGTCACATGCACTGCGTGGGTCACGGTCGGCAGAGGGAAGGGTAGACGCCGAGACGCAGCACGCTGCTCGCATCGGTTTCCTTGGAGGAATTTTTTAACACATTTTATAAACTAATTTTAAATTTAACACTGTTTAATTTTTTCTTTCAAAACTAACACTTTTGACAGCTCCTATTGTCATGACGCGGCGAAATGACTGTGCCACGTCATGCATGGTGACGCGGCGGGAGGATGACGTGGCGACGACCGGGGTTGCTCATCGGTGACGTGGCAGGGTCCGCCGCGCCATAGACCACGGCGCGGCACTATCGTGTCAAGTCCCACAGCGCGGCAGGACCTAGACGTAGACAAAAGATCGGTTGTTGTCGGTGAGGATCGGCAACGACGCGACCATAGACCCCGGATTCGCGTCGCAGCTGAACAGCACCTGCAGCTCCGACCCCAACGCCTTCGTCTTCCTCGACCCCTCGCCAGTGAGCTTCGATCAGGTGTTCTAGTCCGACATGAGGTCGCGCAGCACGGTCGACTACTGCGCGTCCAACCAGGGTGCCTTCTTCAATGATTTCGTGGCGGCAATGACCAAGCTCGGGAAGATCGGGGTCAAGACGCCGGCCACCGGCGGCGAGATATGCCGGGACTACCGGTTCCCGAACTAGTTGCAAGTTAATCTCGCTGGCAGTGCTGCCGCGACGCATTGAAACAAATATAAAGTAAATAAATGAAGTCCGTGCGCAAGTTGACAAGCTGCCACATAACATTTTTATTGGTTCGATATAAGTTCGACATAACATAACCAACTAAGCCTGCAAGTTTCGGACGACGATATTCGTTCGACATAACATAACCAACTAAGCCTGCAAGTTTCGGACGACGATATTCGTTCGACTTAACAAACTAAGACCCAGGAGTGTAAGGATCTCTCGGACGCCCCTGTCTCTTCAGATTTGTTGGCAACACATTGGGAGTATAGCCAACGTCGGTGTGGTCGCATTGCCGGTGCGTACGGCTCGTACCCTATAAGTATATGATATGCACGATTACTTATAATCTTTTTTATCATTAGTTCATGGAGCCTACGTATTTAAAGAAACTACATTTGTTACTATCTATGAGGCTCCTTGGGTACCAAGCGGGGCACCACCTAGCTGACACATGCCGATCTCATCCTGCGGCCAATCGTGCCACTGGTGGTGCTATCTGTGGAAGCCTGAGGGGTCATCGTCGTCCTCATTTGTAGGGTCCTTCCCAGCGCTAAGATGTGGTGGTGTACGTATTGCGGAAGTGGCACCTGTCACCGTGTAACACCCAAAAATTTCAGTCTTTTGAAATAAGAAAATTCGATTTAATTATGTTATTACGTGAGCATTGAAATATAGGGAAAAAATAATTTTTGTGAAAATAAAATCAAATATAAGGTTAGTAACCTCTTCATGCATACATGCTACTGCATATTCATTCTTGGGATGATTGGTTTGACCAAATTTGAAAACAAGAATTCAAATCCATTTGAAAAATACTTTTGAAAAACTCTAAAAATAAAAATAAAAATAAAAAAGGGATTTCTTCTTTTCTCTCCATCTCTTCCTCACTTTCGGCCCGTAGGCCATTTCCCCGATAGCCGTCGGCCTAGCTCCCCTTCTTCCTTGCGCACGCAACCGCCCGTGCCCTAGCTCACGTAGCCCAGCAACGCGCCGGCCTAGCTCACGCAAAGCCGTTGCCGCGCGCCTCCACCCCGCTCTCAGCCGCTGCCAGCCCAGGCCCACGCGTCAGCGCCATCCCTCTCCTCCCGCAACCACAGCGTCGGTCAAGCCGGTCAAGCCGCAACCGCCCCGCGCTCGCTCCTCGCGACGTGGGCGCGTCTCCTCGCGCCCGGCCTCTTCAAAAGGGTGCCGTGACCCCCGCGCGCACCCTTGCTGCCTATCTCCGCTCCCATTTCGCACTCGCTCGAGCCATGGAAGCCGAAAACCACCGCGCCGAGGATTGCCGTGGTCCGCCATCCACCTCCGCGTGGCCGCCGTCCCCGAGCCACCGACGACGTTGATTCTCCCCGCTGTGAGCTTCGCCGTTCTCCCCTCTCTCTCCCCGTGCAATTTATTTCTCGTTTCATGGCTTCTAGAGCCCATTTCGCATGCGGCCACGTGCTCTCGTCGCCGGCCATGGCGGCCGTCGCCTCAGCCGCATCCTCTGGCCCCGTTCTCGATCTGACCGAGGTCCCCTGCTCCCTCTCCTTCTCCCGGTGCCCTTGGTTCTTCGAACCGTGGCCCGTAGGCCCCTAACCGCGCGCGCCGGTGACCTTCTCGCCGTCGGCAATGGCTGCGCTGCCGCCGGGCCACTGTTCCGGCCGGTGCCTCTCTTTCTCTCTCTTCCCCTCTCTAATCCAGGCCATCCCTTGCTTGATCGATGGCCCAGAATGGCCGATACCCTTTTGCCCAGGCAGTTTTGCTTAAGAGACCCTGAGTTTTTCTAAGTCCTAACCCACCGTCCCTAGCGCAGTTTCTAGAGTATGCTTTCTCATTTTGAAAACGTAAAGTACACTGTTTTAGTCCAAAATATGTTTTTAGTATTTATAGAAATGCCACTAGATTTGTTTTGCTCATAAAAACTTCGTTTTAGCTCCGAATTAACCCGTTCAAATTGCGTTAGCTTCGTAATTTCATAATCTACGTGTTAGTACCACTGTTAATCAAGTTTGCAACTTTTAAATTTCATTGTTAGGTTTAATTAAATAAAGTGTTATAGGAAAACCCTGTTTAATTCATAACTTTCGTATTTTAGCTCCGATTTTCGTGAACTTCGCGTTGACGTGATCATAGCGAGACGTAGATTCTTTTCATAAACATTTTATCTTGTTTTCTATACTTCTAGTGTATTATTCTAACTATAGGATTGTTTGCTTTGCATGAATGTTCCTGGAATGTTGTGTGTTGTCGTGTTGGTCGTGTTCAGACTGTGAGGAGAACATTGGAGATCAAGAGTTCTTCGACGACCAGCAGGACCAGCAGGAGTTTGTGAACCAAGACAAGTATAGCATGGGCCTACCTTGATGTCCTATTCACTTTAATCATTTACTCATGTGCATGTGTCTAACTTTGATAACCATAAGGATATTCTAGTCATTTGATGACATGTTCCCTTGACTCATATGGGTTAATTGCATATGGGTAGATTGCTAGTGCTCTAACTGAACATGATCTATACAATGGTTAATAGTTCTATGGAACTAAAAGTATAATATGATTTATAACAACTGATCCATAGGGCAAAGGTGCATATGACTTTTGATCATGTTGCTCCTGGCCCTCCATTAGGACTTATCTGTCGGCAAAAGCTGGGATTGACAGTGCAACCATGAGAGCCATATGGCTCTGACTTTAGCTCAGTAATAGGACCTTTTCTAGCTTGTTAGAGGTTACCTTTATGGCGCAAGAGGGGCTTGCCACGTTGGGTATAGGGCTGTCTCTGTTTCTATGTGTATAGCCATGATGGATATGTGCCATAGGAAAGGGGGGTTCCTACATCTGCCTGCCGAGGAAACCTAGCGGCCCTAACTTGTTAGAGAAACCTATGAAATGACTTCATAGTGTACCCTGCCTGCTCACCTTGGCAATGACATGGGAGTAATTAACCAAGGGTATATGGGAATCACGACTCACGATGAATGTGCACCACCTCTGTAGAGGGTTACAAACTGTTATAACAGCCGTGCTCACGGTCACGAGTGGCCTGAAAAACTCATAGAATAATTGGTTACTCATTGTGATTCATTTATGATGGTATACGATGATAATATGATGCAAATGATTCTGATATCTGATTATGTGGGTATAAATGGGAGCTTAAGCATAACTTGATAATACTTGATAATAAAATCTTGACTTACTAAAAGTGCTAACTGTAGTAAACCTGTGTCATCCTTTTTGAGTTTCATAACCCTATGTTATCTTATTAAGTATGGGAAGTACTCACGCTTGTTTGCTTTCTATATTTGGATAAAAATCTCGGATGGGTAACAGATGACAATGGGTATGAGGAGTTTCCTAAGGATTATTAGGCTTGTGGTCAACCAGTTGACCTTCCCTGTGATGGAGTTCCACGAGAGAGTTATCTTTTATTTTCCGCTGTGATGTGTAAGACTAAGTTATATTATTATCGTGATGTAAGATACACTGTGATGATACTCTTTTATAATTTGTCAGCTTGTGTGTGTGACTGATCCCTGGGCACACATGAGTTAGTGTATTCAATTTTATCCTTAAAATTGGGTGTGACACACCGGCTGAGAAGAGCCGCCTGGTGTCCTCAAAGAGCCAGAAGATGTGCCACCCGACCGCGCTGGGACTGCCGGATCCACCCAAGGAGTGTCCATGCAGCTCAGCTTGTGAGCTAGCTTCCTACAGCTCCACTTCACCTTCTGCATAAAATGACGTTAAAGTTAGTGCATTTTCGAAATGCATATACACTAAAGAAATATTTTTGGAACGGATAAGATTATGTTTACGTCCACAAAAAGGCTCGAGAACGCCTGGCCCTTGCTCTCTAGACTTGTGAAGCCGAAACGCTGCTTCCTTGGACATCCTTGACAATTGTGTCACCTGGGTACAGAAACGCGGTTGGACAGTTTTAGTACACATGCTTAATACCAAATGGACAACAAATTGTACCATTCGAGTATCTTACCACGTATCTTTGAAGCAGGACTCTCTATAGTTGTGTGTCGTCCCTAGTGGCAACATCATACACATCTTTGATCACATCTTCCTCTGTCCTCATCAATCGCCTCCTCAGTGTACGGGGGCTTGATATGTGTCTTCGTAGACCTGTGAAGCCACCGTAGGTACTCATCAAAGGTGTGCTGGTCGTGTGGGGGACTCGTATGGACCGGCTGCTGGTCCCTGTTCTACCACAACTGGATATACGCGTTGTGTGTCATGCGCCAATCCTTGGTCTTGTACCTCTTCCTGCGGTCATACCTGCAACAAAACAATTGTTAGCTGTACCACACACACCTCTAAATTGTAGCTTTGTTATTAATCGATAACACACCCGTGCAATTCTTGGTTGGTTGAGTAAAGCGGTGATGGGTAGCCTGTCATTCTTCCAAACTGCCTGCAAACCCTGATGGGCAAGTAAATCTCGACCATGTGGAAGAAAATAAGAGGGACATTACAACAATACTCGTCTGACTCATCGCTAGTGACAGGACTTAGATAGTACTCGAGCTCTAGAGCATCCCATGGACACCAATGCATCTGAATATTTCGTAATTGAGTTAGGTTGTGATATAGTGTACATCAAACAAGACACATGTATGATAGTAAAGAGAGCATAACTTGGTGCTGTGTCAGGACATCGAGACCGTCTGTGTACTCCCTGTACTTGCACCTTGCATTCCCTCTAACTAACTCTACTTACGTCTAGATATACAGAGCTGTAGGGAGTGTATCCTGCTTGTTCCATTACTGCATTGAACACGATAATGAATTAGCCATTAATAATTTCATCATATGTAACTGCCTCGAAGAATATAGTGAACCAAAGTACTTACGGTAAACCAGTAGCAAGGGGCCTCCCAACAGGTCATCATTCCCAACACCAAACCTAGAGTAGGTAGGAGCAACCCCAAGGTTCGCATACCCTAGGTGCGATGGCAGGCAACGCATAGCTATCGATATGTCCATGCTAGGACTGCGCTGCCCTAGCTGTATGCTGCTATGTTCCCCCATGGCTGGCGTAGTATGTCAAGAAAGATCTAGCTGATGGTGTTGGCCGAGGCATATGGGAATAGGAAAGCACCAAGGAAGTGCTAGAGCCACACTCTAGCAAACCTATCAATCTAAGCCTCATTAGCCTGTGGGTCCAAGTAATCAAAGCGCTCTGTGATCTAGGACGACGAAACATCAAAACTTTTCCTAAAATTCACCAAAGAAAATGAGACCCGACGGCTACAGGAAAAGCAATGCAAGTATTAAATAGGCTTGAATTGCTCACTTATTTTTCTTAGAAACCTTGTCGTCTGGTGGAAGAAAGCCAGTGAACTAAGCCACCAGCTCCTTCTAGTGATCGTTGTCAACTATACCTATCACTGAAAGTCCTCCCAACTAAAGGCCAAAGATAGCCTTCATGTCCTGCATAGTCAAGGTCATCTCGCCGTAAGGTAGGTGGAATGTGTGGGTCTCAGGCCTCCACCTATTATAAGAATAGAACGATTGTTAGTTGCCTCAAATTTGTTATAAGAATGTTTACCTACAAAGAAGGCACTCGCATCAGTCTATAACTGTAGTAATTAGTGCTGGGTCAAGGGGGTGGAAGACCGTAGTTGACAACATGGACAAGCTCGAGGAAGCCAGCATGTCGTATGTACGATGCGTAATGCTCATCCCACTAGTGCCCCCTGGTGTGCATGCAGGGCCTCAAAGGAGGCAAGGCCATCTCTGTGTCAGTGTCACTCAAGATGTGTGCTCGGTGCTGGTTGTTGTACTCCACCTCAAGAAGAGGATACAACAGGTGCTGCGTGGGAGGGGTCATCCTATTACAAATTGATAAACAAAGGGTTAGAGTATTCAAATTAACAATATTTAAATTAACATTATGTAGCATTGCAAAATTTGAACTACTTGTTATGCAATACGAACACAATATGAAAGCACATGTATATATTCAAAGTAACATTAACAGACATATTAAACAACTTTACTAGGAAAATAAGCATTTGACGAAACTTCATCAAGTCATCCAAATCGCCGTATCACACACTACTAAGTACCGACACTTGAAAACTAGTATCTATATTGACAACCTTTACTACTATAAACTAACTAAATAATAAATACCTAATCAATCTCTAAACCCAAAATCCATACTAACAACAACCTAAACCCTGACTACCTAACCAAACCTTAACTATACTACAACATGTGGCAGAACCGCCTAATCTAATGCCTCATAGGAGTGCTCGTCTTCTATTAAACACTAAGCACCTAAAGGAGAACACTAAATTACTCGGTTCCGTCGGGCACACCCTAGGAGAGAACCCAAAAATCTACATTTTTCCATCAGGATCACAAATGAGAGAATAAAGCTTACATCATTCTTAACCATTTCTTACATCACTTTTAATACCACATCAGAGTATAATATTCATTATTATAACAGCGAAATATAATCATATTATCAGAGTTATGAACAATTTAATTTAACAGCGGAATATAAACATGTTATCAGAATTACAGCGGAAATAAATTTCTATACATGACATGATGAAGCTTTGATAAATAACTAGGACAACATATTATAAAACTTTTTATTTATAAAAACATTTAGTAAGAGTTATAAATAAAAATTACGATCGTAGCGTAAAGGAATCCTCGTTGAGCCCACTAGGAGGTATCCACACACAAGGGTCAGCTCTAGCATCCACCTGTCGCCTGCAACATGGGAAATAAAACCCAGAGTACTTAATTGTACTTAGCAAGACTTACCCGACAGGTGAAAAGAAAAGACTCCAAGGATATGCAAGGCTATCTAGCTTGTGGGTTTATTGCATTTGCAAGAAGTATTATTAAGCGTGCGTCCTTATATTCGATTTTTACTAATAGCTGCATTGGTTCATTAACTAACCATTCTATGTAAGCACCTGTGCTACTTTCAAACAGGTGGTAAGCAATCAGATTTCCTCTTTCCATTCTATCTTTCATCTTTCAGTTCTTACTACGGTGATAGGCCGTAGACAAGCCGTACCGGATTTCCCAGTGATTCACGAATCAATGTCCTCAGCTGGGTACCCTGAAAACATACACCCCGCTTGTACCCAAGGCACAAGCAGGACCAACCCATCACCCTCCTATCTTGGGGTCCTAGGTCCCTGTCCAAACTGGGACTCCAAGCCACCGCCCCTGAGTCCCGGACTCAGTGCGGTGCAAGGACCTCCTCCACCAAAAAGAAACCCCGACAGTCGGTCCAGAAAGAGCCGGAACCCACGACAAGAGAGCAACAAGTCTTCCAAGCGCCCATACCCAAGTATGTGCTCAGGATAATAAGTCTGTGACTTGCCTAGAGTCTAATGCAACGACGGGTCCTTAATCGACACATACAGGGAAAGCAGTGTAACCAAGCCAAGCCCCGCTTCCACGGTGACACAACCTCTTACACCCACTAATACCCAAACCATATCTCTGCCCAGTCACTATTTTCCTGTCCACCACCTATATTTTTTCCAAGTGATGATAATACAATAATATATTTCCTATCTCTCACGAGTGACAGGCAATCACTTGACTTCTACCGAAGTCCTGTAGCATAGCACTCTACACGATCCTGTAGTACTAGTAAGACTCATAGGATAAAGATATATATGCAAGCGGGTTTCTAAAAGTGCATCTAGCCCTTTAGTGGGTTTTGGATGATTGAATGACATCGTGATTAAAGGACTAACCCGTTTGCTAAGTGTGGATAGGTAAAAGGTTATCTCACAGGTACTTAATGAAAGCCAAAATGATGTGTTGTTGTATAAACAATCTAGTTCAAGCACAAGACAATAATGCAAATAGAATTCATGCTAAGGCTTAATTATTGTGGGATTTCCATGTACTATGTGAAAGCATGCTCGTGATTATTAGTTAATGAGACATGAGGGATTGCATATGGATTGGTCTCATATTTGAAGCTTGCTAGATTGAAATGAAAAGGATAAGAATACATATGAATGGATGATTCAACACAAGATGTGACTTGATGGCTTGAGATGGTGAAGATAGCAAGGAAAGGCTTCGAGGTACTAAGCAAGGGTGAAGGGCAAGCGACGGCTTGGTGGCCGAAGAACCTAGCTAGGGTGAAGAAGAAAGTACTTGCATTTAGTTGAGGTACTAATCAAGCTAAGATGGTCATATTGATGTAAAGGATCAAATCTATAATGAAGTATTTGATGGAAGTGACTTGATACATTTGGGATTATTCAAATTTGATGAATGAAATCAAGTCACATGCTCAAGATGGCTATGCTCAAGTGAAAAGATCAACATCAACATGTTAGCACCCTTACTTGATGAAGATTGGAAGGGACGGCATCAAATCAAAAGAAATCAACTCAAGTGGTATAAATTCATTTTTCCTTTGATCTTGAGTTTAATAGGTATGCCGTACTACTAAGAGGGATGCATCATGTTGATAGATAATGTTTCATAAGTGCTCAAGCCAACCCATGTGAGTTTTGAGTATTTGAGCGACAAAAGAGCTAACTGATTTCTTGCTGGTCTGGCAATACCGGACATGTCTGGTACTCATACCGGACGTGTCCGGTATTTGTCCAGCAACTGTAAAATTGTTGTTCTCGGGTTGGTTCATTAGGAGTTCCGATGTAGGTCGGGAGTTCCGACAGTCGGGAGTCCTGGCATGGGTCAGGAGTTTCGACGTCTCACACTTCAACTGACTTGGAGGGTTCACTATCCTAGTCATACCGGACGTGTCCGGTATGAATGACTAGAGGCCAACGGCTAGTTTTCAAAAGCCTTGAGGGTTGGGAGTTTCGACATGAGTCGGGAGTTCCGACGGTCGGGAGTTCCGACATGCGTCGGGAGTTCTGACACCTCACTAACTTTAACTCTGTTACATGTTTCTCAAATTTGCTGAGGGTCGGGAGTTCCGACGTAAGTCAGGAGTTCCGACAGTCGGAAGTCCTGGCATTCTTTAGGAGTTCCGACGCCTCACAACATTGTTGATGGGGAACCCTATGGGCCCCCATAGACCATATTGTAGGGAGGTAGGCCTTGGTAACAAGGCCTACAGCCCAATCGCCAAGAAGAACGCGGAGCAAAGCAACATGCAAAACCGAAACTCCAACTCAAACTATACAAGGAAAGGCGCCCGAAGTGTAGCTTAGGACTCTGACCTTGTATTTGAATAAGACACAAACAACGCCTCTCAGCGCCTAGACTATAAAGGGCTAGCGAGGGTTCCCATTGTAAAAAAGAACGGATACCCGATACTCAAAGCAATACAACGCAAACAGACTAACGCCAAAACTGGACGTAAGGTTATTACTCGACCAAGTCTAGGGCCTGAACCAGTATAAATCGTGAGTCTCTTTGCGTAACCACCGAATTCTGCTATTCGCCGAAGCCCGAACAACTATCCCGGGTACCCCCGTGGTAGGCTATCGGTGGTAAAACATCGACAGCTGGCACGCCAGGTAGGGGCTTTCGATGAATTTTTTCTCGAGAGTTTGGCGGACCTCAACCTCAAGATGACCTTTTCGACGGGAACAACCTTTGTCTTTGGATCTTGGATCTGCAAGGCTGACGGCGATGGCAAGCTTCGTACCCATCTCTGAGAAGAAAAAGAATTCGATGACAAAGTTCAATACAAACTCACCGAGAAGTTGACGAAACTCTCAACTTCAGATACAACTCGGAATAAGGAAGAAAGCGGATACGAAACCGACACATAACCGATAGAACTCACAACACAACAAATAGCGCAGGGCGCAATATACTATCCACACCAGACTGGACGTAGGGCGTCGTGACTTTCTGACATGCTGAACCAGTATAAATCATTGTCTCCCTACGTTTACCATCGAGTTTCTGCAAACGTCGATACCCCTCCAAACAAATCACCGTCCCGGGTACCCTATGACGGGTTGCCGGTGGTAAAACATCGACAAACATCACTGTAACTTAGTTACCGTTGGCGCAATGTGAGTCATACCGGATGTGTCCGGTATGCATACTGGACATGTCCGGTATTGCAACGGCTAGTTTTTCAAAGGGGCTATAAATACCCCCAAGCCTCCACCTTTAGAGGCTGCTGATTTTGCTGAGATAGACACACGTTTTTGAGCCTTGCCAACTCTCCTAAACCCTCTCTTAGTGAGTGTGTGATCCAAATTGCAAAATCAATTTGTGGGTTAAGAGAGAATTTGAAAAAGAGAGCAAGCCACCACTTGAGCACTTGTGCATATTGTCAATCTCGTGATTCACATTTGTTACTCTTGGACTCTTTGGTCCTAGACGGCTAGGCGTCGTCGGAGAACAACCGAGAGATTGTGGTTGCTTCGGAAAGTTTGTAACGGTCGATTCTGCTGCCTCGGAATCATTTAGTGGAAGGAGGAAAAGGAGTTAGAAAAGACTCCAGCTAGAGTGACTTTCGTGGTACCCTCTAGGGCTGACCTTCGCTGGGTCGCCCGCAGCCCCCTCAACGGAGAGTAGGACTCGAACGAGTCCGAACTTCGATAAAACAAATATCGTGTCTCAATTCGTATTTCATTTGATATTTGTGTTGCTCTAGCTATTCTGCAGGTTCTCTGTGTATATTACTATCTCTAATAGGTTCCTGCAGTTTGGATTGAAGATAGAAATCAAAAGGAGCAAGTTCGGGGCTGTTCCACTGAAGTCGTGAATACCGGACATGTCCGGTATACATACCGGACACATCCGGTATTAGCCCCTGCGCCAAACTGAATTGTGTTCTAACTCTTTGGTTGCAGGTATTTGGCTCCTAGATTCATTTAGTATCTTTTATATACTCTGTGGCTAACTTGTGAGGGGTGGTACTACTCTTTATTTGGAGTTTCCATTTTGGAAACTCCCTTTACTAATCGTTTCCGCTTTTAAAGGTGTTAATTATCAGAAACGCCTATTCACCCCCTCTCGGCGGCATCTTAGGTCCTTTCAATTGGGATCGGAGCGAGGTTCTCACCTAAAGCTTCACCGCCATGAGAAAAGGATGTCGACGCCTATCGAGTTAGAGCCGGTGCTTCTCCAAAATGATGGTTCAAACTTTCTAACTTGGTCAATATATGTACTCAATGCTTTTAGAGATATTAGTCCTCTTGTTGAGCATATTGCGGATGCAAGCATACCTCTTTCTATAGTTGATTGGGACAACTACAAAAATTTGTCAAAAGAGGAAGAGATATGCGTGCAACTCAATGCTCAAGCTGTTAATATTATTTTGAGTATATTGAGTGTAGAGGTTCAAGATGAGGCAATCTTCAAAGGACAGCCACCTCCAGAGAGTGCTCATCTCATTTGGACTAGACTTTTTTATTTATATGAAAAATCCAAATGTGATGATGCATTTAAGATCGAGTCAATGGAAAGTATGTCCATTGTGTCTTCATGCAGCGAAGAAGCCTCACAAGACCTCAAGAGTGCCGAGCCGGAGCAAGAAGTGCAAGCAGCGCATGACCTGCTGTCTACCTGCATGTACCGGATGTGTCTGGTATGCCTACCGGACGTGTCCGGTATGGCCGAGGCAGCAGATCAGCAAGCAGCAGTTTGCAACGATGCTCAAGCCCGGTGGCAACCAAGTGATGAGTCAATCTCAGTGTCTCATGATACTCATCACTTGTGTCTCATGGCCAAGAAAAGCAAGAAGAAGAGTAACAAGAAAGATCAAGAAAAGGAGAAGGCGCAAGTGGATGATCAAGATGAGAGTGTTGTTGAAGTTGAAGACAACTACAACCTTGATCATCTCAACCACAAAGACAAGTTCATCATCATGAAGATAGTTGAAAAGAATGATGAGCTTGAAGAAGAGATAAAGAAGCAAGAGCAATCGCTTCAAAATCAAGAAAAGTTTCTCATCTCCAAATTGCAAGAGCTAAAGGCAATAAATGAGAGGTATGAAAAATTGTTAATTGAGCATGCTTTAGTTACTAACTCCTCTTCTAGTGTTTCACAACTAGAGAAGGAAAACTTCGAGCTCAAGGCAAGGCTAGATGAACTATCAAGCAAGTATAATGTGCTACAAGCAAATTATGTCCATCTAAAGTGCTCTCATGAGGAAGTAGTAGAATCAAGCATTATGCTTGAGGTGGCTCATGAGGTTGTGATTACATCGGTAAAATTTTGTCAACCTCTCACACATCCGCTCACTAGTACACCATCTCAATTAAATATTTCTTGTACTAATGAGTGTGCTCCTCAAGCAAGCCAATCCTCGATTGAGCTAAATCTTATAGAAAACATAGAGCTCAAAGAAGAAGTGCATAGATTAAAGAAAGATGTGATTCGGTTGAAGGGTAAGGAGAAAGCACAACCTTCTCAAGATAACCATGATAACATGGTGAAGAAGCTTGAGAAGGGTTCAAACCTTGCTTCCTCTAAAGCCCAACAAAAGAATCACATCTCAAGCAAGGCCAACACAACCAAGAGCAAGAAACATGGAAAAAGGATGTGCTATGGTTGTGGATTGTATGGACATGAGTGGGCTATGTGTCCACACAAGAGTTGGGCCGACAAGGTTGAAGCCACCAATCAAAAGGCTTCTACCAAGGAGGCCAAGCAAATGAAGAGTCATGGACAAAGTGCTTGTCTCATGAGCAAGAAATTGGGGCATCCTACCAAGAAATGCCCAATGTACAAAGAGGCAAGAAAGGAAGCCCAAGTTGCAACTAGAAGATGCTATTGGTGCAATGAGATGGGCCACAAAGTTGATAGATGTCCATACAAGCAAAGCAAGCATAGAGCACACAAAGGCCGCATATGCTATGCTTGTAGAAGAAAGGGGCATCTAAGCTATGAATGCCCAAATGGTAAAACTCCTAAGCCAAACACATTTGTTTATAATGATATGCTTAGGAAGACCACAAATGGAGTTAGCGCTAGTAAGGTGATGTGCTCACCACGAACTAGTGCTAAAGCCATTTGGGTGCCTAAGCACTTGTTGACTAACTCAAAAGGACCCAACAAGAGTTGGGTACCAAAGTGTGCTTAGGTTAATGATGTAGGTACTTGGTGATGAGATGAAGGTCTCGGGGTGGTTGAGCAAGCAATTTGACAATATTCACTCAATCTATCAACTAATTCTTATCATAATCCCTTATATGGTTGACCCAAAGATAATTCAATAAACATATCATATATTTCATCCTCACCATTGGTAACAAGTACCTAAACCTTGTAGGATAGCCACTTTGTTCGTTTCATGTTCTATAGTTCACAAATAGGTACATTTATGAAATAATGAAAGTGGCTAATAAGATTCAATTAAAAAGAATTCTACTTTGCCATATGATGCTTTTAATGTCTCTCTAGTAAAGCAATTCATTTGTTGAGATGCAAGTATACAATAAATAATAGAGCCGAATGAAGAATAACAAGCAGGGAATTAATTGGTTCTGTCCTACACCTATCGGACATGTCCGGTATTACTATCGGACATGTCTAGTATGGTCAGGGACAGAAAGTAAGTGTTTCTATTATGGGTATTCTGGACGTGTCCGGTATACCTACCGGACGTGTCTGGTTTTGTAGCAACCAGAACACATTTTGAATTACAACTGAGTCTTTGATCCGTATACTTTCATATATCCTTAACTTACTTAGAAGCTTGTGATTCATCAATTCCTAAGTGGTTTGTGAGTATGTCTCATCGAAATCTAAATATGGCAAATTATTTGATTATGGTCAAAATGGAAAATTGGCTCCAAATTTCTTAATAGAATAACATTCAAATTACTTGAAGCACTTATTTAGGGGGAGCTAAATTTCTATTTTGCACCATTGTGGACTAACAACTTTATCTAGCATTCTCTGTAGTTCTTTGGATGAAAATATATCTAGCATGATTATTTGGCAATTGAGGTCGACATAAAGATCATCATGCTATTTATCTTCTTAGTGGTATTCTTGTGGGCTCAAGGCAAAGGTATGTGTTTATATACATACATTGTAAGTGCATCTAAGGCCCTTTATATGTTAGAATGTGCATTTGTGTGACATAGGAGAGATATTTTTCAAAACCCATAAATAGCATGTGTAGGTGGTGTGAATTTGAAAAAAAACTATTTGAATCTTGGTCTTTGTGACCTAGCCTTGCCATGTGTTGATTATAGCTCTCCTTGATTGTTTGATTGGCTAATCACACATGACATGGCTTTCTTAAGTCCACAATCTACTATCTCTCACTCTCTCTCTCTCAAGTAAGCGAAATCTTGTATATGCCAAATATTTGGAAAAGAGAAAATCATTTTACGGCATTGGATAAGGAAAGTGATGATACTCAGCTTGGATCAAGATTATATACCTTTTGGACTAAGAAATAACAGAAAAGGGGATTGGAAGAGAGAAAACACATTTTGGAATAAATTGGGCCCGCCCGTGTATACCGGACGTGTCTGGTATGATATCGGACATGTCCGGTATTAGCGGGACTATAAAAACAGAGCGTACCCCTTTGGCCCAAACAGACTTGTCTCCTCCAAACCAACCAGCCGACGCCCTTCTTCCCACCTAGGGCGACCAAGGATTTCACCAAGGAAAAGGAGAGAAGGAGATCGCATTAGAGAAGGCTTGCATCAAGATTGAAGGCCCGGGGATTTGGATTTCTCATCGCCTTCTCATCTCTTCTCTCAAGGTACCCTAATCACGGACCTCGTTCGATCTACATGGTCAATATATGATTTTGAAATTCCTTCGGTCAAAATGCTGCATTGGTGATGTAGAAGCAATGCCCAAAGTTTGGTATTAATCCATGTTGGTTTGAATCAAGGAACCCTGGTTAGGGTTGCTGGTCGCCCATACCGAACGTGTCTCGTATGACACCAGACGTGTCCGGTATGGCCCAGCAGAGCAGGCTCTCTGCTTCCTTTGATTCAATCCTATCCTAGAATTGTATATTAGGCATAGTTTCTTTAGTATCTATGTTTTACAAACCTTGTGACAATGGTGTGTCGAGGTGATTGTAAAACCTTAGATAAAAGAATCTATGTCTAATTACAATTCAAAAATAAGTTATGGGCATGTATCTAAAATTCTATGAAAATCTTTAGATACAGGACAGCAGCCATGAGTAGACGACAGGAGCCGAGGTCCAAGCACAGGCATGATCCAGCACTTGAGAAGTACAAGAAGGCGAGACAGGATATGCATCCTGGATTCAAGCCAACCAGCAGGAGGTCTACCAGGGCTGCCTCTAGTGCAGCAGCTCAGTATGCAGAGGGGTCTAGGAGCTCTTCTTCTGACACAGACACTGATGAGTTCAGAGTGGAGTCTAGAGAAGAAAGAAAGAGAAAGAGCACTGATAGAGGATCAGATGGTGACAGCTCAGATGAGGAGCAGGAGATTGAGGAGGAGGAGTCAGTTCCTCCAGCTCAGCACCAGCCTGGTCAGGGGATGCATTATGGTCTTCTTGAGACACATCTGCCCAATGTGCCCTCCTATGTTCCTAGGGTTGACTACAAGGGAAAGGGTATGACCAGGAGAGCTAGAGATGAGTGAAGGGTTGATCCGAGAGGGTTACCTAAGGTTCAGTACGATCACCGCTTCCAGACAGCCTTTCACCTAGATTTCTACTCCAGTGTGATTTTCACCAGGAACCTAGTGATTGCCAGGTCTTAGTGGGTTGACTGACAATATATTAGAGAGTTGCAGAAGGCCTCAGTTGATCATGCCATTGCCGTCTGCCAGAGCACAGGAGTTTATGAGATCATGGAGTTCTAGCATGACTGGAACACATAGGTAGTAGCTCAGTTCTATGCTACTCTGTTTGTTGAGGAGGATGAGAGGCGGATGCACTGGATGCTTGAGGGCCAGTGGTACAGTGTTGACTATGATGTTTTTGCCGCCCACCTTTGCTTCTCAGAGGATGATCTCTAGAGCGACAGGATCCACACCGAGCAGGTGTTACCTCTTGAGTAGCTCGCATATATGTATCCTCCTAGTGGTGAGAGAGGAGCAGTGGGGAAGGTTCTAGGTCTTCACCCTACCTACAGATACCTGGACAGGATGTTCAGGAAGACTATTGACTGCAAGGGTGGAGACAAGGGCAACATTGCTGATTACTCCAGGAACCTACTCCACATGATGGCACCTTATGCTCGGCCCTTCAGCGTGTTTGATTTTATTTGGTCCGAGATCAGGAGTGTTGGAGAGAGGCCCCTCAAGGGCTGTGGTTTTGCTCCTTATATCATGCATATGATTGAGCAGGTGACAGGGCACACATTCGAGTATGATAAGATTCATAAGGCCCTAAAAATTATTGCAGATCTGCCTGAGATAGGGTTACCTCCAGTAGGACCAGGAGGAGCAGCAGCAGCACCAGAGGCAGATGCACCTGGGAGTGGTGCACCAGCAGGAGCTTCACCTTCACCATGTGCTCCTTCACATTCTACTTCACGCCGTGGTAGTCCTCCCTCGCCTATCCGTAGGCTTTTTAGCTCCATATTTGGGATGTGCTGAGACATCCAGACCAGGCAGCAGAAGGAGAGGGAGGCTACGAGGAAGGATACTCGGACTTTGAAGCAAATTGCTTCTAGGCTTGAGCTTGATCCTCCTAGGTCTCCACTATCAGATGAGGTAGCTAGTGAGAAGGAGACTAAGGAGCAGCAGTAGGCTAGATATGACAGAGAGTATGCTAAGTTCCTTCAGAGACAATAGCAGCAGGCACCTGAGCACCCTGACACTCTACCACTTCAGGCTCATGTGCCTACTCACTCTTAGCCATGTCCTAGCACTACAGACGACTATGCTATAGATTGGTGGAGTGACCTGACAGGTGGTGGCGGCTACTACAGCTCTGGTGGCTATGACCCATCTGGTGCAGGTGGTTCTCGTCTAGCTGGGGTTACCCACTCTGATGACGAAGATGCTGGGAGAGATAATGATGATGATGATGAGTGATCTTAGCTTTCCGTGACAGCTTGTAGCCTCTTTGTCCTTAGTATGTCTTTGTTGGACCTTTGTGGTGATAGATGACAAAGGGGGAGAGATGATTAAAGCTTCAGGATAGTTTCATTTGCTTATCTTTGTACCTAAAGATATGTACTGCAGGCTGTAGTTTGCTTTTGAGCTTCATTGATGTATCTCAGATATGAGATAGATTGTATCATGTGAGAGATGAGACTTATGCTTTATCTATGTATCTCTTGAGACATTATCTTTATCTATATATCAGTGGTTTCTGAACTTGAGAAAATTTGTAATGAGTGCTATGTGTGAATTACATGTGTTATATTTATTGTCATAAGGACTATGCATGCTAGAATGAAAATATTTGATGTGATGCTTTTCTATTTATTCTTGTGTGATATATCTTGTCATATGCATCACGGTTTCTCTTTGTCACACACACATGCACCCCATGGATGCAATGATTTAGGGGGAGTCTTCTATATGTTTTAGTATGTGCAATTGACATTTGAGGTCATTTTGTGAATTCTAATCATAAGCACATATTAAGGGGGAGCCTCTCATAAATCATTGAACCCAAAAGTTTAAATGTTTATATCATTTTGTAAGCTTTAATCAAGTTGTCATCAATCACCAAAAAGGGGGAGATTGAAAGTGCATCTAGCCCTTTAGTGGGTTTTGGATGATTGAATGACAACGTGATTAAAGGACTAACCCATTTGCTAAGTGTGGACAGGTAAAAGGTTATCTCACAGGTACTTAATGAAAGCCAAAATGATGTGTTGTTGTATAAACAATCTAGTTCAAGCATAAGACAACAATGCAAATGGAATTCATGCTAAGGCTTAATTATTGTGGGATTTCCATGTACTATGTGAAAGCATGCTCGTGATTATTAGTTAATGAGACATAAGGGATTGCATATGGATTGGTCTCATATTTGAAGCTTGCTAGATTGAAATGAAAATGATAAGAATATATATGAATGGATGATTCAACACAAGATGTGACTTGATGGCTTGAGATGGTGAAGATAGCAAGGAAAGACTTCGAGGTACTAAGCAAGGGTGAAGGGCAAGCGATGGCTTGGCGGCCGAAGAACCTAGCTAGGGTGAAGAAGAAAGTACTTGCATTTAGTTGAGGTACTAATCAAGCTAAGATGGTCATATTGATGTGAAGGATCAAATCTATAATGAAGTATTTGATGGAAGTGACTTGATACATTTGGGATTATTCAAATTTGATGAATGAAATCAAGTCACATGCTCAAGATGGCTATGCTCAAGTGAAAAGATCAACATCAACATGTTAGCACCCTTACTTGATGAAGATTGGAAGGGACGGCATCAATTCAAAAGAAATCAACTCAAGTGGTATAAATTCATTTTTCCTTTGATCTTGAGTTTAATAGGTATGCCGTACTATTAAGAGGGATGCATCATGTTGATAGATAATGTTTCATAAGTGCTCAAGCCAACCCATGTGAGTTTTGAGTATTTGAGCGACAAAAGAGCTAACTGATTTCTTGCTGGTCTGGCAATACCGGACGTGTCCGGTATTTGTCCAGCAGCTGTAAAATTGTTGTTCTCGGGTTGGTTCATCGGGAGTTCTGACGTAGGTCAGGAGTTCCGATGGTCGGGAGTCCTGGCATGGGTCGGGAGTTCCGACGTCTCACACTTCAACTGACTTGGAGGGTTCACTATCCTGGTCATACCGAACGTGTCCGGTATTTATACCGGACGTGTCCGGTATGAATGACCAGAGGCCAATGGCTAGTTTTCAAAAGCCTTGAGGGTTAGGAGTTCCGACGTGAGTCGGGAGTTTCGACATGCGTCGGGAGTTCCGACACCTCACTAACTGTAACTCAGTTACATGTTTCTCAAATTTGCTGAGGGTCGGAGTTCCGACAGTCGAAAGTCCCGACATTCTTCGAGAGTTCCGACGCCTCACAATATCACTGTAACTTAGTTACCATTGGCGCAGTGTGAGTCATACCGGATGTGTCCGGTATGCATACCGGACATGTCCAGTATTGCAACGGCTATAAAACGGCTAGTTTTTCAAAGAGGCTATAAATACCCCCAAGCCTCCACTTTTGGAGGCTGCTGATTCTGCTGAGATAGACACACGTTTTTGAGCCTTGCCAACTCTCCTAAACCCTCTCTTAGTGAGTGTGTGATCCAAATTGCAAAATCAATTTGTGGGTTAAGAGAGAATTTGAAAAAGAGAGCAAGCCACCACTTGAGCACTTGTGCATATTGTCAATCTCGTGATTCGTGTTTGTTACTCTTGGACTCTTCGGTCCTAGACGACTAGGCGTCGCCGGAGAGCAACCGAGAGATTGTGGTTGCTTCGGAAAGTTTGTAACGGTCGATTCCACCGCCTTGGAATCATTTAGTGGAAGGAGGAAAAGGAGTTGGAAAAGACTCCGGCTAGAGTGACCTTCGTGGTACCCTCTAGGGCTGACCTTCGCTGGGTCGCCCGTAGCCCCCTCAACGGAGAGTAGGACTCGAACGAGTCCGAACTTCGATAAAACAAATATCGTGTCTCAATTCGTATTTCATTTGATATTTGTGTTGCTCTAGCTATTCTGCAGGTTCTCTGTGTATATTACTATCTCTAATAGGTTCCTGCAGTTTGGATTGAAGATAGAAATCAAAAGGAGCAAGTTCAGGGCTGTTCCACTGAAGTCGTGAATACCGGACACGTCCGGTATACATACCGGACACGTCCGGTATTAGCCCCTGTGCCAAACTGAATTGTGTTCTAACTCTTTGGTTGCAGGTGTTTGGCTCCTAGATTCATTTAGTATCTTTTATATACTCTGTGGCTAACTTGTGAGGGGTGGTACTACTCTTTATTTGGAGTTTCTATTTTGGAAACTCCCTTTACTAATCGTTTTCGCTTTTAAAGGTGTTAATTATCAGAAACGTCTATTCACCCCCCTCTAGGCGGCATCCTAGGTCCTTTTAGTTTCATTCAACTCCTTAAAACTTAATGCAAAATATAATTTAAACTACAGAAAAGTAGGGGTTATGTACCGGGGCTTGCCTGGGTAAGATATAACCAAAAGTTAGTATTTGCATCTTTAGATCCTCCATCATCAACTGGATAGAAAGCCCAATACATCATCTCCTAGAGAGAATACCATTACACCATCTTCGGATTCCCAATCATCCTTCAATTGATCAATTGATCCATCATCGTACCTATATGACATGCATTGATGCAAATGCATAGACGTAATTAATCGACTGCAATCATGACTTGTAAAATACGATTTATGCCTCTCAAGCTAACGAGCTAGTTCTAACGACAACCGTACTTATCTATGTATCCATGTTGTCGAATAAGACATTATTTCCCAACAATTATGTTAGTTATATAAACCCAAGTTATTTCTTTATTCCATCAATTTAATCTTTTATTCGCAATAGGACATCATTATCTATTTAGCAAGCTAATTATTCCAGAGCTACAAAAATTACAGTGAGTACCTAATACTGATAGGAGCCTACTGTATAGGTTTCAGATCCAACACTATTATCAATTTACCACGGGAATTCCCACAATTTCTCCTTTTAACAATATTAAGCATTTTAAAATAATTAGAGCAACCCTAAAAATATACCGAGTCTATACGAACAAAATACACTACTAGGTAGATCATGATTTTGAAAGACTAACAAAATTAGTTTGATAATTTTTGGACAACTACACAGATTTATATTGCTTGCACAAGTTGTAGCCATTTTAAATTAAACTAGAAAAAGTAAAGGGCACCTGGGCCGACTTCGGCCAGCGTGGCCCACGTGGGCGGCCAAGAGGCCTAGGCACGCGCGGTACAGCCAGCCAGCCAAGCGGCCTACCGGCGCGAACGCTGCGGCCCAAACGCGGTGCGGTAACGTACGCGGCCCACCGCGGCACGAAC
>NW_027097012.1:0-40000 GCF_019320115.1 Miscanthus floridulus
AAAGACCATGCAAAGTTGTTGCGATGGCACAAAGAAGACCGTAAGGTAGACAATATGTTAAGACACCCTACTGATGGGTCCCAATGGAGAGCAATCGATAGAGAATTCCCAGAGTTTGCAAATGACGCAAGAAACTTAAGGTTTTGCTTTAAGTACGAATGGTATGAATCCTTTCGGGGAGCAGAGCAGTAGTCATAGCACTTGGCCTGTTACTCTATGTATCTACAACCTTCCTCCCTAGTTATGCATGAAGCATAAGTTTATTATGATGCTAGTGCGCATCCAAGGCCCAAGGCAACCTGGCAACGACATCGATGTGTACCTGAGGCCACTAGTTGAAGAACTTCTACTTTTGTGGAACAGACCAGGTGTACATGTGTGGGATGAGCACAAACAGGATCACTTTGACCTGCGAGCATTGTTGTTTGTAACAATCAATGATTGGCCTGCTCTAAGTAATCTTTCAGGACAATCAAACAAGGGATATAATGCATGCATGCACTGTTTCGATGACATTAAAGGTATATTCTTGAAAAAATGTCAAAAGGTCATGTACCTTGGCCATCGTCGATTTCTTCCTGCGAATCACCCCATAAGAAAGAAAGTCAAGCATTTTAAAGGTAAGGCAGACCACTAGACCAAGCCAGGCAACCAAACTGGTGAGGATGTACTCAATATGGTCAAAGATGTGAAAGTAGTATTTGGAAAGGCACATGGCAGCGAACCTATTCTGAACGACCCCGACAGTCACGCACCCATGTGGAAGAAGAAGTCCATATTTTAGGAGCTACCCTATTGGCAAGTCCTAGAGGTCCGTAGCGCGATCGACATGATGCACCTGATGAAGAATCTTTGTGTGAACCTACTAGGCTTCATGGGTGTGTATGGGAAGCCTAAGGACACAATTGAAGCACGACAGGACCTGCGGTGTTTGAAAGAACGAGACAACCTGCATCCAGAGAAGACAAATGATGGACGCCATTACTTAAGTCCTACCAGCTACACTCTTAGCAAAGAAGAGAAGGAAAGCATGTTTGAATGCCTAGCAAGCATCAAGGTACCATCTGGATTCTCCTCGAATATAAAGGGTATAATAAATGTGCCAGAGAATAAATTCCTAAACTTAAAGTCCCATGACTGCCACGTGCTCATGACACAATTGCTTCCCATTGCATTAAGAGGAATTCTACCTCCAAATGTACGTCTAGCCACCATGAAGCTATGTGCATTCCTCAATGTAATTTCTCAGAAGGCAATCGATCCAATGGATCTAGCTAAACTACATAATAATGTGGTTCAATGTCTTATCAGCTTTGAGTTGGTGTTCCCTCCTTTCTTCTTTAATATCATGACACACCTCCTAGTTTACCTGGTCAAGGACATTAGCATTCTCGGTCCTGTGTTCCTGCACAACATGTTTCCCTTTGAGAGGTTTATGGGAGTCCTAAAGAAATATGTTCACAACCGTGCTCGACCAGAAGGAAGCATCGCCAAGGGCTATGGAATAGAGAAGGTAATTGAGTTTTGTGTTGACTTTATTCCTGACCTTGACCCAATTGGTGTTCCTGAATCGCGACACGATGGGAGACTAAGTGGAAAGGGGACACTAGGGAAGAAACCATATATTGGTATGTAGGACAATTATTTTAATAAAGTACACTACATGGTTCTACAAAACTCCTCTTTGGTGGATCCGTATATCGAGACACATAAAGAGTTGCTCCGATCCGAGTTTCAAGGGAAGTCTGAAGCTTGGATTACACATCAGCACATGGAAACTTTCAGCGACTGGTTGCGAAAAAAATGTTAGGGTGATGAGAGTATTGATGAGCAACTTTATTTGTTGGCTAGGCAGCCATCGTGGCATATTCTCACATACAAAGGGTACGAGATAAATGGGAATACATTTTACACAGTAGCCCAAGATAAAAGGAGCACCAACCAAAACAGTGGTGTCCACATAGATGCCACCGACCCTAATGGAAATAAGCAAACATATTATGGCCGCATAGAGGAGATATGGGAACTAAACTATGCACCTACTTTTAAGGTACCTTTGTTCAGGTACCAATGGGTAAAGGCGACTGGAGGCAGGGTAGCAGTCGACAACTAGTATGGAATAACAACCGTGGACCTCAACAATATTAGGTACAAAGACGAACCGTTCGTCCTTGCCAAGGATGTGAATCAGGTGTTCTATGTCAAGGACATGGCTATAAAACCAAAGAGAGGGAAAAACAACAATGACCCAATCAATGAGCCAAAGTGTCACATAGTTCTTTCAGGGAGAAGAAACGTCGTCAGAATTGAAGACAAGTCAGACATATCAGAAGATTATGAAAATGATGACCGAATTCCACCCTTCACACTGAACAAAGACCCAATCATCCAGCTAAATGATGAGGACACTCCATGGTTACGGTGCGATCACAACCAAGGGATATATGTTAAGAAGAAGTTCACTACTGTGCCCGCTTGATATATATAGTGATGTGTTAGACCTATTATGTAATAATTGTGACTTCAGATTTTTTGTCATGTTTTCATATTTTCTACGGTTTAAATGAATTTTCTGCTAGACCGTGCATTTCCCGTGGCGAATGTGTGATGAAAAATCAAATGATGAACGTTAATAAGATGTGAAAACTAATTTCCTGTCGAAAAACAATAGTTTTAATGATTTTAATTAAGTAGTATATTTTTCCATGGTGTAAATTATAATTATTATTTACACTATGTCAAATATTTATACAGTAAAACAAAAGAGTTTAGTTTACAAATTTTTGTTGTGTATAATAATGCAAAACCAAGTCCAAGAATTTTTTTATAATTTTTTTGGATAATATTTTATTTATTAGGCAATTAATAACTCTCTGCATATTTATATAAAAGAAATATATAAAAAAGGAAAAAACTTATGGTAATTGGAGAAAGCCAACTGTAGCTCCCCCTTTACTCCCGGGTGGATCAACCACCCGGGACTAAAGGTGGAGCTTTAGTCCCAGGTGTATCCACTACCCGGGACAGATCCCCCTTTACTCCCGGGTGGATCAACCACCCAGGACGAAAGGTAGAGCTGCAGTTTTCGTAGCCCGCCCAAATGCCCTTTACTCCTAGGTCGTGGGTACATCCGGGACTAAAGCTCAGACCGTTAGTCCCGGTTCTAATAATAGCCTAGGACTAAAGAGTCTTTAGTCCCAGTTGGTAGATCCAACCAGGACTAAAGGTATCCCTTTATAAACCACGCCCTAGTTCTCTTCCTCTCTGTCTCCGCCATGGCGTCGCCTCATCTTCTCCACTAGATCGATCCAACAGTGCCGCCGCTCCCAGGCGACCACCCTAGCCTCGCCTCATCAGCGCGCCTCTTCTCTGGTCGGCCAGCGCGCTTCTTCTTCGGCCGGCCAGCGTGCCTCACTCGTCCTCGCTGGAGCGCGCGCCATCCTCGTCCCCGGCCCCCACCTCGCTCGTGCTCACCGGAGCGCGCCGAGCCTTTCCCGCGCTGCCTCACTGGAGCTCGCCCGAGCCTTCCCCGCACGCGTTGCCTCCCTAGAGCGCGGCTAAGCCTTGTATGTGCTTCCTTCATTCGGATGTGCTGCATACCGAACCAAGGAAAGATTTTATGTTGTAATTAGTTTCTCTTGTATGTGCCTATCAGTAGCATTGTATGTTTGAGTTTCTGTAACACTTGAAAACACGACGTGTAGGATGGCGGAGAACTCGTGCTGCCGACTCCACGCGGCTGCGGTGTGGTGCGGTGCAGCTCGTTTCCATCGGGAGCGCCAGGCAGGCGTCAGTCGTCGTTCAGCTCTGCCTGTCATGGTTTTGCGGTTGTGTTGCTGTCTTGTGCACTTTGTTCGTAGAATCAAAGCCCAAACAGCTGGCCTGACAGTTTTCGTTGCGTTGCTGCGGTTTCGTTCTCTTTTGACGATATGCCCGAATAGCCGGCCTGACAGATTTGGTGGTTACGGGTCTATCGGCCGTCGCCGTGTGACTATACGACAAAGAACGGCATCGATCGACCATAGTATTTTATTGTCCAGAGTCCGGTCCGGGGTGCAATGCAACGCAATGACAATTGACAATGTGTTGCTAAGTCAAAATATGGTCATTTCTATGGACTCCGCGACTAAACATTTTATTTTAACTTTTTATGAAATAAAAACTTAGAAAATAGTTAGAAAATTGTAGAAAATCCGTACTAGTTGAACTTGCGGACCGTATTCAGCTCGGCGAGCATGTTCTCTACCGAGCGGTAACGGACGTCAAGGAGGAGCTTTGATTCTACGAGGGAGAGCGGCAACGGTCGTGGAAGACCGTGTTCCCTTCCTCGTAGAATCGGAGCTCTTTCTTGGCCAAGTACGGTGCTGTCCGGTGGAGAAATGCTCGCCGAGATGATCACGTAAGCAAGATCAACTAGTATGGATGGTTATTTATTGAAACATGTTTTTGAGCTATAATTTGATGGATATTTGATAACTTTAGACCTACAAATGTCATCTACAAATGTTACTATCCTCAGCAACCTAAACGCCCGCGAGCTTGCCGATATCGAGTAGGTCACTTAGAATTATTTTTTCCATGAAATAAAATACTTAGAAATCATGCCTTTTATTTTTTAGAATTAATTTTTCCATGAAATGAAAAACTTAGAAAATAGTTAGAAAATTGTAGAAAATCCATATTAGTTGAATTTGTGGACCGTGTTCATCTCGGCGAGCATGTTCTCTGCCGAGCGGTAACGGACGTCAAGGAGGAGCTTTGATTCTACAAGGGAGAGCGGCAACAGTCGTGGAAGACCATGTTCCCTTCCTCATAGAATTGGAGCTCTTCCTTGGTCAAGTACGGTGCTGTCCGGTGGAGAAATGCTCGCCGAGTTGATCACATAAGCAAGGTCAACTAGTACGGATGGTTATTTATTGAAACATGTTTTATTTTTTATAGATATATCTAGTGGAGTAAAAGCTAGATAGCTGCCCTGAGAGACAACATGAATGAAGAAATGATGAATATTATCAACACCGGCACTCAATTTGCCAATGGTGACCAGCAGGATGTAGATGACGAGAGTCAATACCTGGCTCTTGAAGATAACCAAGAAAATACTAGCGAGGTATATATATTTATATATATATTTGAATATCTATCATCTATTATGTGTACACTTGATATTTATTTATTCTTTTTTTATACGTAGCCCTCTGGATCGACAACCACAATGACGAAAAGCAAAAATATTCGAGGCCCGAAAAAGCCATTGGAGGGGCGCTACATAATATCAGAATTCAATATCGAGACAGGCGAACCACTTGGTCCACATGCAAGGAAATTCGTGCAACACTGTGGGTACCTTGTAAGGAATAGACTTCCGACCAGTGCCCATGAATGGAAGCAAAAGATCAACGAGCCTCATGTTAGTTTTGTCTCTGATCTTGATAAGAATTTAATTTGGGATGATATCCTTCAACATTTCACGTTGCAAGCGGATGATTATGATGATATCAACGATGATAAATTGAAGGAGCTAGTTCAAAAGTGGGCTATGAAGAAAATGGCCACACAATTCTAGACTTGGAAGAAATCCCTATACATGAAATACGTCAAGAAGAACCTAACGCCCAATTTCAATACTAGGGGCCCGCTCGCGAAGTTGAGGCCCTACTGAAATGATTTTGTACAGTACAAGTCATCGGAAGAGGGTGAGGAACGGGTGAGAAGGAACCAAGAGAATGCCCCGACAGAAGGTATACCACCATGGCATGGGATCTGGTGGCTACGCGACTGCCATTCCCAGGTGGGAAAAAATGGAAGCAGACATTCTTGCCAAGGGTATCACACCAGAATCACTCAATTAGCCCAAACATGCGAAGAATTGGTTTTTTGCTCATGGGGGAAGACTGGACCTAGAGACCGAGAAGCTGGTTCATGGCCCAAAACTCGAAAGAGCAACACAAAGATTATCTTATGCTCTACAAGCTAAAGCTATTGGTGCGTTCAGGCCCAATAAAGAGAAGGATGAACTGACGTATGCCATCGGGACTGCTAAATATAGTGGCCGAACAAGAGGTTTAGGACGGAACATTTCTTGGGAGCATGGTTTCCCTAACGACAGAGATACCTACAGAAGCCGGTAGAGAAGGAAGGATGAGGAAGCAGCGTGGATCAGTAGGTTGGAGGAATATATTCGTGAGTCATGGGAGGCGTTGCTTCAAGCACAAGAGCACAAAAAAAACATGCAAGCTAGAATGCAGGATGAAATCATAAAGCAAGTGCATATAGCAATGAGTGCCCAAAGGCAGGCATCAGATCCAGGAATCAACATTAATATTAGCCCCCTGATCTATGAAAAGCAGCTGCGCTTCCACGGAGTTGCCAAATCAAGATGACGCAATGCTACGTTTCCCTATGGATGACATCACTACACCAAAAGAGAATGCCACAATCATGGTGGTTCTCGGTGTTTTTTCTCCTCTAGATCCTACCAAGACACCAAGAATTCATAGGGCAATAATACCACCTAGATATGTTAGCGTCTTAGTGGATAGAGTTAACAAAGGTTTTAGTGATCTGGCTCTTGACATTCCAGGAGGTGATGGGGAGAAGACTCTAGGAGAAGCAGAGAAGACATTCATACTATGGTGCAAGTGCTACATCATTATTCCTGGGGTCTCTAGTCCACCGCCGCTTCCTCAATTGCCAGACAATAGGTGCGGACAAAAGTGAACAAAAAAATTTTCACTAATTTTCTATTGACATGGATGATTAAAAACAACAATTTCTTATACCTAATTATTCTTTTTTGTACTCACACAGCAGGGTCTCCGCCAACCTAAGTCCAATTATCCAATCTCCAAATCATCATAGTGCTCTGAGAAATCAGGTGGCAACGCCGCCACCTCCAAGGAGGTCTCCAACGCCTCCAAGGAGGTCTCCAACGGCTTCCCCGCCTCCCTTGATGACTAAGAAGAAGCCAACTCCTAAGAGGTCCGCCCCACAAACGAAGCCGTTGGCCCACCAGCTGGCAAAGAAGAAAGTCTCATCTAATCCAGTTATTCCCCAAAAACTGTCTTACGAGAAAAGTGAAAAGGAATTAAATGCTGCAGTAAAAAGATGTGGACAGTTTCTTCGAAAAAGTGAAAAGCAACGAGAAGTGAGGGAGAACCCAGAGAAACCATACTTCTACCTACCTCCAAATCTTCTAAGAAAGAAGGTGGACCAGAAAAAGCAGGAATCTCAAAAGACCCTGTCAAAATCAGACTACGACCGCTCTCTCACCAAGTCATTTGAGGCGGCGCAGAAAAAGACTAGACCAGGGAAAGGTGTTGCACAACTCAAACAACAATCACAACAATCAGTCCCCCCTCTTGTCGTTCGTAATGAATATGGTTCGAACTTAGACTTAGACGTCGATTTTGAGGAGCTGGCTCAGTTTTACGAGGAAACTGGTTTGGACCTTGCCCAAGTGCTCGTTGAAGAACCATCTGCTACTAAAGTGGATCCTTAGAAGAAATTTAAACATAGAAAGAGTCTATACAACCCTAAGGCCTTAGGTGAACTGGGTACACAAATGTACCTACTAAACAAGTGGTACATGGCGGCGTGTGAACGGGGAGAGACCTTTGTTCCTGTTAGAGTTAGAAACCAACATTACTTCCATGGTGATGATGTTATATATGTCGAGTTTGTAGAATTACACCAACTATGCCACCTAGACTCTCTCGACAAAAGTCTCATTAGCTACTATTGTCTGTAAGTGTGATTATTTTCTACTATTAAAGTGTATATATATAAAGCTATATGTATATATATAAATTATATATCCTCACACTATATTTTTATATATGCAGATATGACATGACAGAACTTAGAAAGAGAAAGGATAATGATGTTGGTTTCATTGATCCAAATGTCGTATTCAAACACCCTAAACCCCCGCCTCAATGAAAAGCTGAACTCGAGAAAAATCTCATGAGGTTCTTAGTGAACCAACAAAACAAGAACATACTCTTCCCCTACAACTTCAAATGAGTGTTAAATAATTAATGTATATTGACTCTAGTTAATGTCGATCATATTTTTGTATAAAAACATATGCAGCAATCACTGGATATTGATGGTTATTGATATGGCCAATAGTCAGTTGAGCATCTTAGACTCGTTAAGAAAAAAGCAAACAGAGTACCAAGACATGATAGATATTATCTAAGGGTAATTTGGTCTCTCTAGCAACTATATATACCCCGATCTCTTAACTGCAACCATTATTAAAGGCCAAATTAATTTTTTATTTTATTGGGCGTAGTGTTTGGAAAAGTTTCATTGAGGAACACCACATAAAACATTGCAAAGCGCCACTAGATGTAATCGCACACAAAGTAAATACTAGCTACATTTATATGTATAATTCAATTAACACAATCCATACTTTCAATTCACCAGATCTTTTTTTCTCGTAAAAGTGGGTTCTGAGGCAAGAATAGGAGAACAACTACTGCGGATACTATGTTTGCGAGTTCATCATGGCGTACGCAAAAAGAACTCCTGAAGAGATCCTCAAAGTACGTTATATAAATATATTCATATATTCACAATTTTTTTTGTTGCTCATATATATAAGTAATCACGTGACCAACACATATATATATATATATTAATACTTTTCTTTTAACTTTTATTGAAGACTCTATGGTTGAAGGAAAAAGTCATACGACGTGACCAACTGAAAGCAATTCAAGAGACCATAGCAGGATTTCTTAATGACCAGGTCCTCAACCCCGCCGGCGAGTTCTACAATGACGTCAACGAAATATGGAAGCCAAACCAGATGGAGTGAATTTGTTATCTCAAGGATATGATAGAATATACAATGCAAGCTTTATTTGTAATATATATATATATATATATATATATATATATATATATATATATATATATATATATATATATATATATATATATATATATATATATATATATTATATGTACATAAAATAACATACAATATATGTATATGCATGTAATATATACGTTAGTTTCATACTTTAGTTTGTACAAAATGTTCGAACATTATAAACGTGTAGAATACGTATATTACTAGCAGCGTAGAATGCGTATTCGAAAACCTATTCGAAAACCAAAATGAATCATCAATTGAAAATAGAAACAAAAAAACGAAAAAAAAAGAAACCTTTAGTCCCGGTTGTTAATACCAACCGGGACTAAAGGGCCGCCCCACGTGGCTAGGCCGAGAGGCCTCTTTAGTCCCGGTTGGTCTTACCAACTAGAATAAAGGTGCATCTTTAGTCCTGGGCGAGAAACTGGGACTAAAGGAATGGCCTTTTAGTCCCGGATTCGTGCTCCCGGTTAGGAAACCGGGACTAAAGAGATTTTCCAACTGGGAGTAAAGTCCGTTTCTGTACTAGTGTGTGCCCCGTCAGCAGGAACGACAAGAGGTGTAGCAACATGGTTTACCTATCATATGGCTTGCCAGGAGGTCAACTACAGCGACGATCGTCGGCCGTAGGAACGACGGCGGTCCGGCTTCTGTTTATCTTCGTGTATCAAAGGCTTCAGAAACGGCAAGGCAAGGCTAGGACGTGCGAGTAGAGATTAGGGTAGGATGGTTACTTCTCTTTCCAGATAGACTCTAATTAGGCCTTAATTACCCCAACACTAGGCCAAAAGGTCCAAAACCTCTACTGCTAATGTTTTCTCCATCTAGGTTTACATTTCCCTATAGGTGTTATAGAGGCGCTCCCACACGTCGTGTAGTGGCCCGGTCGTAGCTTTACCAACAGGGGGTGCAGGATCAAGTCAACGCCGGCGGCAAGATGGCGCGGTGGAGCGGAGGCAAGCCGCGGGCGGCATGGGCGGCAAGGAGGCACGATGGCGCAGCAGAAGCCGGAGAAGGCCACGCCCCCGTCCCCTGCCCACGTGACGCAGGGACCACACCCACGATGACCGCGCCGCCGGAATCCACGACGACCGTGCCGCCGCCAGCGACAGGGCCGGGCAGCCACCGGAATCCACGATCGGTGCAAACCGGCCCACCCATCCCCGGTCTACGCTGCTGTCGCCCATCCCTGACCCGGCCGAGCCGTCGTCACGGGGAACAGCTAGATGAAAGAGCGGTAGCGAGCCGGTCACCTAGCACCCGCGGCGTGCCATGTTCGTCCGTGGATCGAGCGCCTGCAAGTACACGTCGTCGCCCTGTGCATTCCCCATCGGCAGCCAAGCCTCGCAATGGCAGCCCACTCACCGCTCCAGCCCGTCACCATCGCCGCTCCGGGACGCCACCGCGCCCAGCACCAGTCGACTCTCTCGGTCGAACAAAGGAAGAAGGCCAAGCAACCATGGGCCATGGCTGCTATGCAGGTGACGTTGGTCCCGAGTTAGTCGTCGTGGGGCATTGCCACTCAGCTCCAAGAGTTTGGGGGAGGTGGAGCTACAGTTGGTGGCAAGGCCCGACGGCTAAATCTGGCAGGACTCGGATCCAATTGGGGCTGGGCCATCGCGTGCACGTTGTTCATCCGTCCATCATTCGTCTGCAACTCTCCATGATAGCGTCTTCTCTGCAGGTAACATGCTTGATGAAGAATTTTTTGAATCCACGCTGTTACAATTTTTCAAGTTTGAACAAACGTCGTTACAATTCGTCTATTTGAAAAACTGTTATTATAATTTCATTTCTCCATCATCCATATCATTTTCTACACCTTCCGTGTATATGGGCCCACTGTCTGGCACGTATACGTACATGAAAGGATACCGACGTTTAAGTCCCTGCCTCCTCCATCAGAACGAGCCGGCCCGAGGCGGAGCGGCGGCGCTCGGCTGGCCCCCGCCAACCCATCCCAGCTTGTCCATGCACCGTCGGCCGCTTCTTACCCTTGCTGAACGCCAGCATCCAGAACCTCCGCTTTGCCTCACCGCGGATGCCCCTCGGCGCTGCTCCTGACCCTGGCTACGTCGTCGTGGACGCTGCACCCCTTTGTCGTGGTTGATGTCGCCACTCTCCACGGTGCGCTCATGGTGGCGCTGGGCTAGCTCCCTGCGACGCATGTGCTAATGAGGACATCAACAACATCAATACATCCACGCCTACACAAGTACAAATTCATGGTCTTATTACTCGTGCTCATGCACGCCAACTCAACTATCAGGTGAGTTCATTCTTGAGTTCGTGTTCATCTTATTTAAACCATGGAACCCCATGCACCTTTGTTTTGCTCAGGGATAATGGAGAGGAACCACAAGGAAGCGTATAAGCGAAGGGTGAATTTGGACCGTAGAACAACACCAACTTGTGACGGTCACCAAGACTTCATACGGAATCCGATTGGGATGTTCTAGCAATTCATGGAAAGTTTATAAAGTCTACTTTTCAACAGATCCAACCTCACCCTCATATCACCCTGGATTCGACCGCAATAGTCATTTTAGTCCAAAGACCTTTTCTGTCCATAGGTGTCGGTGTTTCATACAAGCACCGGCAAGTAAATTTATAGTAATGTGCGTTAGACCCGGATGGTGCGCTAAAGGATACAAGATTTATACTGGTTCGGGCTAAATGTCCCTACGTCTAGTCTGTTGCTGCTCGTGTTATTAGCACCGAAAATAGTTCGTAGTAGGGTGTACAAACGGTCGAGAGAGGGACTGGTCCCAAATCTTTGATGAAAGGGTCAAAAGGATGTCAAGAGCCTGATAGCAGCTTGACTGTGTGTGATGTGTGTTGTTCGTCAAGAGTCAGTCTAGAGTTCGTCAAGCGTTGGTCGGCTCCGACTGGAAGGGTCGCGGTCGGAGCATGGCGGTCCTGTGGTTGGGAACGTTGATGTCGATCTAGTGAGTCTGGGCTTCTAGAATTCGATCCCCCTTCGAGGGAGGGATCATATCCCCTTTTATAGATGAAGGGGATGGCTCTTTACAGGTGAGAGGGAGAGAGTACAGATATTTCTAAGTCTTGCTGCCTACGATGATGAAAACTAGATAATTGTTGAAGCCCCCCAATACTGTCGATGTCACTATAGGATGTCGGATGTGCATGGGAGGTCAAGCTATCTTCTTCAGGAAGGATGACGCCTGTACCTGCAAGATACTTCTTGATGCCTAGTGGCATGTGAGGAGTCGTGCTACGTTCACCCGGTATGGCAAATCCTAGAGCCCATACCACGATCGATGTCCAGAGACACGCGGGGGGCTTACCATATGGGAGTTTCTAGCAGCCCTTACAATACTTTGTGTTAGGGTGGCTACAGAGCACTACTTCGTGCAGGGTATGGTCCTTAGTACAGTGGTGTTGACTTGTGAGCCATGCCTTGCCTTTCTCCGCACGCCTTCTGGTTCTTTTCGAGCAGGTGTCCCCGGTCGGATGACTCCAGTCGGCCCTTGTGGGGGTATTAATCCCTATACCCTTACGGTCAGGCTTGGGCCGGCCCGGATTAGGGGGTCCAGCCCACTAGAAGACGACGCGTGGCCCGGCCAACCTGTTTGGAATCCCACACAAGGAATCAAGGCAGATTTGGAGATCAAGCAAGATCCTGGTCGGTTAGAATAGGAATCCTTATCCGGCCACCTATGGCAATTGTAACTGGCTAGGATTAGTTTCCAGATCTGTAACCCTGCCCCCCGGACTATATAAGGTGGGCAGGGGACCTCTCTAAAAAACATCTCTCATTGACATACAGCAATACAATCAGACATAGGACGTAGGTATTATGCCTTTATGGTGGCCGAACCTGGATAAAATCGTGTGTCTGTCTTGCGTCACCATCTTGTTTGTGGCTTGCGCATCTGTCTGCCGATAATCTACTACCTTGGGCATACCCCTAGGTAGACTGCCGACCATATTTCGTCGATAGTGGCATGCCAGGTAGGGGGTATGCGTACTGCTCTCCAGGTGAACAAGATGGTCATCATCCCCGGTTCCATGGCTATGCCGAACGGCCTCATGTTCACTATCGGCCAGATCACCTAGACCACTGGCTCCGATGACTTCATCGCCATGACCCCAGAGGAGGTGCGGTTTCAATCTACGCCGACTACTGCTTCACCTGCATTGGCTACGGCTCCGACCACGGTGGATCTGGCTCCGACCACGCCGACATCGTCTTCAGCCACGCCGACAACCCATTGTCCGCTTCCTCGCTACAAAAGGAGGTAGATCAACAACACCGACCTGCTCGACTCCATCGATCGGGTCGGCACCAAACTTGCCGAAACCCTGGCTCTAGTAAGTTCGATTCAAAGTCAATCTAATAAGCAGGTAACTATGACCCACAACAGATCTACCTAACCAGCTCGGGCCAGTCGTCTTGCGCGACTCGGTACGGATCTCGCAGTCACATCTACTCCTAAAGGGCGCTCCGTTCATCGCCGGCCAGCCCCTACGACGGGTCTCTGGCTCTTTGAGTACGAATCCTCGATGGAGAACCACCAGGCCTAGCCATACGGCCTACGCAACTTCGTCAACATGGTCTAGATTGAGGATCATCAAGAAGGATCGGTCCACACAGTTCAAGAAGGTGGCTCAAGCTCCTCGTTCGACATTGCATCTAATGCCTCTGTCCACACCGAGCTCCAGCATCATGACGATGAAGGCGTCGAATACGATCTGGATATCCCAGACCACGCCCTAGGATTCCCACAATTCTCATCTTTTCCACCAAGGTGAGGAGACTTGATCAATGTTGTCAGCAATGATGAACCACTGGCTATCGGCGAAACAGAACAAGAAAGGCTAGCACGTGAAGCATGCAATATTGACCGGTTTAATCACCGACAAATCAAAGCCGAGGCAAAAGAGGAGGCCCGACGCATAAGGGTCTAGCCACGTGACCTTAACAATGCCTTTGATAGGGTGGGGGACAAGCAGGTCTTCAGGACTCCAAGCGCTAATGTAGCCGTTGCTATGGCGACAATGCAATGACTACCCAATACCCTAGAAACTCAGGCAGTTCGTGATGATATACAAGCTTACCTGATGGCTGCTATGGCCTAGACCACAGAAATTGTAAATCAAGCCCGGGCTCCATCCGTATCAGTCGAATCAAGCCATAGCCGCCAGAACTCAAGTCGCTCACAGCCACCCAACCAACGTGGTTTGCGCAACAACGACCCATCAGACAACTGTCAAGGCGGAAATGGTGGTCATAATGATGGTCGGGACGACAACCGCCATCGAGATGACAACCGTCGTGACTTCCGGGATGACAACCGCCGAGACAACCGCGATAATCATCGCGATAACCACAGTCGCAGGGTTAATCAGGGTGGCAACCGAGATCGCCGTGATGGCAATAACGATCTCCGCCATTACCTCGGAGAACACGATCTGTGCGATCGCAACAACCAAAGAGCCAATGACCATGCATCCCACAAAAGCTATCGCCGTATGGAATATGATACTGCCCATGGCCCTCCGAGTTTGAAGCAGTTTACTCCGCATCTTCACCAAGTCATATGGCCCAAGAACTTCAAGCTCAAAAAACTTAAGAAGTACGACGACAAGGAGAACCCTGAATTATGGGTCATGCTCTACGAAACCACATGCAGATCAGCCATGGCTGATAAGCACGTCATGTCTAACTACTTCCCAGTCGCTGTTGGCCATGTAGGTCACCAATGGCTGGTCAGCTTGCTGACGAACTACTTCGATTCTTGGCAAGAGCTCAAGCAAGCTTTCATCGACAACTTCATTGCCACTTGCGAGCAACCCGGCAACAAATATGATCTGCAGCGGATTCGAGACTAGAAAGATGAGCCACTACACGAGTACGTCCGATGTTTCTCGAAGATGCACATCAAGGTCCCGTCAATCTCCGATAATGAGGCAATCGAGGCTTTCATCACTGGTCTCCGCTTCCACGATGCCCTACGGGACAAGCTCCTCCGCAAGAGACCTAAATCAGTCATAGCGCTCCTGGCCACTGCCAAGAAATATGCGGATGCCAACGATGCTAAAAAGATAATAATCGAAGAAGCAGCAAGGGTTCCATGCTCTGACCACCCCCCACACCGCGATGACTACCGCGGCAACCGTGGTCGGAACGACAATTTTGATCGCCGCAACCAGCGCAATGACCCCCACGACCACCGCGACCAGCATAATCAGCGGCGTAATCGCTGTGACAATTATAGGGGCAAGCGTGCTCGGGAAGACGACGGTGAGGTCAACACCGTTAAGAAAGGTGGCGGATGTTGCAACTATGAAGAATACTATGCCAAAGCATTGAAAGGACCCTACTAGCTCCACCCCAAGTCAAACCATACCATGGAGAGTTGATGCATTCTCAAGTCTATCTACATGCGTCAACAGGCTCCGGATACGTCCGACAAGCCTAATGACGCAGGGGAACAGCGCAATGAGGACAACGATGATGAAGATGCAGATCCCCATCACAAGTACGACAAGCCAACCGATCGCGTCCACACCATCATTGGAGGCAAAGTGTCCATCGAGACCAAACGAGAACACAAGCTGCTCGCCCGCGCCTGCTTGAACATGGCCAACACCGACAACCTCATCGCCGATCCACGGCTCCCTCCTTGGTCTCACCGTGAGATCTCCTTCAGCAGAAAGGACCAATGGGCCACAATACCTGAGCTAGGATGTTTTCCTCTGGTCCTTGATCCTTGTATCAATAGGGTCCAGATCGATAGAGTGCTGATTGACGACGGCAGCTCCATTGATATACTGTTCAAGAACAGTTTGCTAGCTATGAAGATAACCTCGGCTGATCTCAAGCCATACGAGGCACAGTTCTGGGGTGTTCTCCTCGGACAGAGCTCTACTCCTCTCGGGTAGATCATGCTACCTATGCAATTTGGTGCCCCAGACCACTTCTGCACCGACTACGTCAACTTCATGGTCGCTGACTTCGAAGGCACCTACCATACTATCCTTGGTCGACCAGTGCTCACCAAGTTCATGGCCATACCTCACTATAGGTATTTGGTGCTCAAGATGCCTATTGAGAAGGGGGTTCTAACTCTCAAGGGCAACGTGTACGCAGCTTACACCTGCGAGGATGACAGCTTCAAAATAGCAGAGGCTCATGACCTCTCTATTCGCATGGCCGAGACCACGCTCGATGCCAAGAAGACCCTAGCCGACCACCTAGAGATCCCAGAGCTTGAGGCCCCACGCAAGAACGTCAAGTCCAAAGAGCACAAAACGATCCAGCTGGTCGATGGTGATCCCAGCAAAATGGCCCTTATCGGGGCCAACCTAGATCCTAAATAGGAAGACACGCTCGTCAGGTTCTTGAGGAGCAACATGAGCGTGTTCGCATGGAAACCTGCTGACATGCCTGGTGTACCTCGAAACTTGATCGAGCACTCCTTAAATGTCGACGGCAAGGGCAAACCTATCAAGCAGAAGCTACGATGGTTCACTCGCGACAAAAAAGAGGCGATTAGGGTAGAAGTTACACGGCTTTTGGTAGCTAGATTTATTAAAGAAGTGTATCATCTAGAGTGGTTAGCCAACCCAGTTCTTATACGCAAAAAGAATAATGAATGGAGAATGTGCGTTGATTACACTGATCTCAACAAACACTGCCCTAAAGACCCCTTCGGCTTACCTCGCATAGGCGAGGTCGTAGATTCAATGGCTAGTTGCGAGCTACTTTCCTTTCTCAATTGCTACTCTGGTTATCACCAGATTGCTCTCAAAAAGGATGACCAGATCAAGACATCGTTCATCACGCCTTTTGGCGCTTACTGCTACACAACCATGTCGTTCGGGCTCAAGAACGCCGGGGCTACCTACCAATGCGCCATACAGGCCTGCCTCAAAGACGAGATAAAGACGGCCTTGTCGAGGCTTATGTTGATGATGTACTTGTCAAAACAAAGGAAGCATGTACCCTTGTTGACAACCTCGAATGCACCTTTGCAGCCCTTAATACATTCCAATGGAAATTAAACCCAAAGAAGTGCATCTTTGGTGTTCCTTCTGGTATACTACTTGGCAACATCGTCAGTCACGATGGCATATGCCCTAACCCGGAGAATGTTAAAGCTGTTTTGGACATGAAGCCGCCCAAAAAGGTGAAGGATGTTCAGAAGCTTACCGGATGCATGGCCACTCTTAGTCATTTCATATCAAGATTAGGCAAAAAAGGATTACTGTTTTTTAGACTCCTCAAAGCATCCGAGAAGTTTGAGTGGTCGGAGGAAGCAGACGCTGCCTTCACATGGCTAAAACAATACCTTATGTCACCTTCGGTCCTCACTGCTCCTAGAGAAGACGAAACCCTCCTGCTTTACATTGCATCAACTAATCGGGTGGTCTCCACTGCCATGGTGGTCGAGCGTGACGAGCCTAGCCATGTCTACAAGGTACAGCGACCAATCTATTTCATCTGTGAGGTACTCAATGAATCTAAGACTAGGTACCCATAGATTCAAAAATTAATCTACACTATACTGATAACATCCCGAAAGTTGAAACATTACTTCAACAGATACCGTGTGGTGGTCATGACTGAGTACCCTCTGGGAGACATCATTCACAACAAGGATTTGAACATGCACATCATCAAATGGGCAATGGAGCTATGCCCTTTCTCCTTGGAATTTGCAAGCTGTACTACAATCAAGTCTCAGGCACTTGTCGATTTCATCATCGAGTGGACAGACTTAAGCACACCTACCTCTTAGGGGCCCGATGAGTATTGGAAGATGTACTTTGATGGCTCTCTCAACATTGATGGCATAGGAGCAGGAGTCTTTTCATATCACCATCCAAGGAGCAGCTCTGATACGTCCTCAGGATTTATTTCCCGGCGTCTAATAACGTCGCCGAGTACAAAGCATGCCTGCATGGTCTGCGCATTGTGGTCGGTGTCAAACATCTCTATGTCTATGGGGACTCGGCTCTAGTTATCAATCAACTCAACAAGGACTGGGATACGACTAGCGAAAAGATGGATGCATACTGCAAATCGATCAGAAAGCTGGAAGGCAAGTTCTATGGCATCGAGTATACACATGTGGTCCGGGACAAAAATCAAGCAACAGATGCGCTGTCAAAGTTAGGATCATCCCGAGCTCAAGTCCCACATGGTGTATTTGTTCAAGACCTGCTCATGCCTTCCATCGAAGAGGAAGATCCCAAGGTCGACAAGCCTCCAGACCAGCTTTTGGTGGCTATGGTTCCAACGTCAAACACCATTGAACCACCTCTGACCACTAAGAAGCCTGACTGGAGAGTACCTTTCATCAAGTACCTGATAGATGGTAGCGGTTACACAGATCAGATAGAAAACGAACGCCTGATGCGCCGCAGTAAGCAGTATCTGCTCGTCGATGGCAAATTGTGGCACAAGAACGCAAAGGAGGAAATCTTGATGAAGTGTATAACCCAAGAGGATGGCGAACATCTCCTGGACCAAATCCACTCTAGCTCCTGCGGCAACCATGCAGCCTCGAGAACGCTGGTTGGCAAGGCCTTTCGAGCAGGGTTTTATTGGCCATCAGCTGTAGTCGATGCAGAGAAGCTAGTCCGCCATTGTGAGGGTTGTCAGTTCTTCGCCAAGAGAATCCACGTACCAGCACATGAGATTCAGATAATACCAGCCTCTTGGCCCTTTGCATGCTGGGGTCTAGATATGATCGGGCCCTTCAAGCTAGCTCTTGGGAAATTTACATGTGTCATTGTGCTGATCGACAATTTTTCTATGTGGATAGAGTACATGCCTTTGGTATAGGCATCTTCAGAAAAAGCCGTCATGTTCATCGACTAGGTCATCCACCACTTCGGCATACCCAACAGCATCATCACTGATCTGGGTACTCAGTTCACCGGGAATGCTTTTTGGGACTTCTACGATGAAAGGAGCATAGTAGTAAAATACGTCTTGGTGGTGCACCCTAGAGCTAATGGACAGGTCGAGCGGGCAAATGGTATGATCTTGGATGCACTTAAGAAGAGGATGTACAGAGAAAATGACAAAGCTCCCAAAAGATGGCTCAAAGAGTTACCAGCCGTGGTCTGGGGCCTCAGAACCCAGCCCAGTCGCAATACCAGCATATCACCATACTTTATGGTTTATGGTCCTGAGGCAGTGCTCCCAGCAGATATAGTCTTTAGATCAGCACAGGTAGAGAACTTTGACAAAGACAAGGCCAATGAAGTGCGGGAGCTAGAAGTGAATAGTGTAGAAGAGAAGCGGCTCTATTCTTGCATATGTACAGCCAAATACCTTGCTATTTTGCGCAGGTACTACAACAAGAACATTAAGGAGCGGTCCTTCATGGTTGAGGACCTAGTCCTAAAGTGGAAGACGAATCAGGCTGGTGTCCACAAACTCGCAACTCCATGGGAAGGGCCTTTCATGATCAAGGAGGTTACACGACCAACGTCTTATAGGTTAGCTCACCTGGATGGTACAGACGTACCCATTTCATGGCACATCAACAAGCTTAGGCATTTCTATGCTTAACTACTAAGATATGTACTCCCCTTGTACTTTTGATTTAATTCAATAAAGCCATTATGATTTCTCCGACCACTCTAATGTGTCACTTCGAAGTCTATTGTTATTCTAACTCAACTAGTCAAAACCGACCACCATCCCTTCCCGGGTTTTCGGAGCAGGCCTTGTCTCTGGTTCCTCCCAACACGTGCATGGGATCTGCTCTCTACGCTACGGGTGATCGGTAGGCCCCCTCTAGTTTGACTTGTGTGCGTCTACGTGTGCACAGGCTACGCACCTCACACTCTGACCACAGGACAAACCAGGGCCATACAAACCTTTCAGGATGACGTGTCGACTAAACTAGTACAACTAAACGAAACACTAACATGTTCTCACTTAGTTACACCAACACGAGATCCAAGCTTAAATACGTTTTCTACAAAACAAACAAGCTTATGCAGATATACAGTTATGTTATTACAAGCTTGCCTAAAAAGGTCCAAGTTTACAATAACATAACTACATCTTCTCCTACAGCTATAGCCTATACTACTGGCTGGTCGGGTCATGCGGCACCTACTGCTCGCTGGGCCTGACATCTTGCTCGAGTCTCGGGGACTCTTGCACTGGTCGAGCTGAAAAAGATGGCCCCGCCGATGCCTGGCTGGTCGAGACCGCAGGCTTCATCAGTTGGCTTAAAAATGATGGCCCTTCCAGCTGACTTGTTGATGGCGTACCCTATACAGGTGTTGTCCCGCTTCCACATAGGTTAATGTCGCTAATTATTTTTGCCGACAAGTCCAGTTGGGTCATCCAAAGCTCCTCAACCTTGTCTGGATCTACCTCCTTTGGGTATCCAGCTTCCAGGCGCTTGAGGTGGATCAAGGGGTAGTGAGCACGTACCATGCTTAGCACATGTGCGCCTGTGTACTCACCCGCCTCCTTCATGAACTCCTAGAACCATCCCCATGCCTTTCAGCATCTATCGACCAGTCCAAGCTGTGGCGTCCTAGGCACGTCCTCTGTAAGCGCTGGATCGATAAGGTTGAGCATCAGCAAAATGCTCGTTGCCACTTCCTAGCACCGGTTCTTCCATGTGTCTCAATCCTTGGTGATCTCTTGGCACTGTGCTTTCCAGCCATCACGATCTTTTATCACGGCCTCCAGATGCTTCTTGGCATTAACTTTCACAACTACAAACCGCACAAGCTATTACAACGTCATACCACGACAAGATAAGGCGGGAAACAAAAGTGTGCAAAGGGGTTTGGAAAACTTACTTTTCAGTTCCTCTTTCATCTTGGCCATGTGGTCTCAAAGCTGTGACTAGTCGTGCGCTAGTTTTCTATTGTCTTCCTTCAGGCGATCACGCTCTACGACCGCACGACTGGTCTCCTCTCAGAGACAGACCACTTCGGCTTCTAAGCCTGCACTACAGCTATTACTACTAACAACGCAACAACACTTATCATGCACTTGTTGTGATAAAGTGACTACTTGTTCTTTCCTGCTCTTTGTCATTGAGTTGGATGACTAGGTTTTGGTTCTAGGACTCTTGCTCCCTCCTCTCATGATTGGCGGCTTCAAGTTGGTGGTGCAAGCGTTCCACCTCTGCCGTTAGCTCTTTATTGCTTGTAGTGATCCCCTTGATCTGGTCGAAGCACTTCTTACGGTACCTTGCGGTCTTCATTAAGTCCTATGTGCAAAAAGCTAAGTAAGAAAGTTTGACTACACAGCAGGATCAGGTGATGAAGCAAAACATACCTGGACCTCCGTCACCAGTCATTTTGCTGCTCGTTCAACCTTCTTGGTCTCTTCGACCTCGAGGATTTCCTCATGAACAACCCATTGGTCGTTCTGCCAGCGCGACACATATACATGTTGTCGCTGGTCTTGTGGATGGCCCAGGACCTCCTCTACTTCATCCTCTTCGGCCTCCTGTTCGGGTATCAGTGCTGGTCCGGAGTTGGCAGCTTCTTCGATCACTATGGCCTTTCCATGTGTTGTAGCATCGATAAACGTGCTCTATGCTATCACCTCCGGCTGCTGCTCCTCAATCTATTCCGTTACTCTTGGTGTTGAGGCGTTGCCCTCAGCAGGGTTGGTGCTCGGAGCACTTGTGCTTGGCTCGGCTCTTCCCTCAACCACCTGCTCAGGGACTATTGTCTGGCTGCTTATGTGCTGAGGCTCTAGCAGACCTTCTACTGTGGTTTCCTCCATAGCCGGCTGCTGGGCAGTCTTCTCTAAAATTGCTGGCGAAGCCACGCCGCTCCCAGCTAGTTGGTCCGGATTTTTGGTGGACGCCAAACTAGTATACCCAAGATAAGTTCAGAAGGCAACCGTAATCAATATAAATTGCAAGCTTACATCAAGGTTACAAATACTTACATGTTGGAAGCATGGAATGATGTGGCGAAGGCGCATCTCTTTGGCCATGCTTGCTCCACGTGCTGTGCGGGTGACACCTGGTCTCCCTCTACGTCTAGCACCGACGCCAGGGCTTGGTGCTCGACCCCTCCGCCGCTTGTCCTCGGCGCTGTAGTGGTTGGTGATGTGAGTCCCACTGGCATGGAGGAGCCACCTTGCTCCGTTGACTCCAGTTGCCTCCTCCTCTTTCGAGGGACGAGTTGAAAGATGTTTGCATCCTCTGTGTCATCATCCGACAAAGTCAAGATCGCCTGATGATGCTTGCTAGTCGCCAGCCGCTTACCAGCAGCTTTGGCCGCTGCCTCCTCTCCAACTCCGAGCATGGCCCAGTCCACGTCCTTGCCCCCAATGCTGGTCTGAGTGATCAGGTCAGCAACTTGTGGTCAATCTACACTAGGGGGTGGTGACACAAACACTGTCGCTCTATCCCGACCATTAATCTGGGAAACAAATAGGAGATCACAAAGTAAGTTTCTACTACAATATGAGACTACGGGTACAAGGCAAGACAAGTTACTTTGGGGGAGGTCGGGCGAGCTTGAAAGCGTGCTCGATGTCACTCAATCTAACATAATTTGGATCAGCTAAGTTAAATAGCTCTCCAATTCTGGCTCTGACTTCAATCTTGTCAAGCGCCTCTTGCCTCGTCCTCATTGGGTCTGTGCTACCTTGGTACTCATAGCCGAGATGTACCCTCCTCTGGTAGGGCTGGATCCTTCAGCTGATGAAGTTCTCAACCACGCTAGGACCGTCCAGTTTCTTCCATGGGATCATCCCAAGTATTTTTGGAATCTGTTCTAGGTGCTCGGGCTTCTCTGACCAGCTGGTCCTTGTAACACCTTGAGTGTTAGCCTTGCATAACTTGACTTGCATAACATGAGCATGAGCATCAAGCATTCATAAAAAGCATTTACAATTGAAACATTGGATTGAAACATCTGCAACATTTGCTTGTTATCTCATGTTTCCTTGAACATATGCAACTTTACTCAGCATTTCATGTCTTCATGTGTATATGCATATGATCATGAGTGTACACATATACTTGGTGGATGTAAGTCACACAAACATGTAGCAACACCTAGGTTAGCAAATAGGACATTGTTCATGTAACACCCTCGGTGTTAAGCATGCACTTAACCTTGACATTTCATGATCATAATCATCATGGAGCATTCATGAACATGAGCATCATTCATTCATTCACAAGCTTATATCATATGAAACCTATTTTTGAAACATTGCAACATATCGTTATGTTTCATGTGTGTTGTTTCCTTTATAAAATGAAAAGTGTGCAACACTTAAGTGAAACATGTGCTACTCACTTTAGTGAAACATGGTTAGTTAGCTATGCAACAAGATCATGAAACATGTGAAACAGGACTATGAAACATTTGTAACATTTCATGTGTTTTTCATTGTTTCAGTACATACCTTGCTTGATTCTTGTGTGACTAGTGTTTGGTGTGGCTAAAAATTCTTTTAAGTAACTTAGTTACATTTAGAATGTCATTTGGGACATTGTTCACGTTGATCACTTTGACTAATTAGGTTCCCAAGTCACGGTTTCACCCATTTTGACCCCTTAACACTTTGGTTTGACTGTTTAAAAAGTGTAGCTTAGGATGTTTGCAAGTCTGAGCAACCTAGAACAAAGTTGTAGCAAATTTGATAAGAAACAAATTTTGTTTAGAAGCCAAGTCATGAAAATGTGCACAACATGTTCAAAAATGGCCCACAAGTCAGGATTGAAAGCTGTTTCAACAATTGAAAATTTTTCTAAGTGTTATACTGGATTTTAGTTTCATGAACTCGACTTTGGCTTGTCATAACTTGTAATCCTTTGTGAAATATACTTTGATCCTTGAATAGAAATTGTAGATGGAAGGTAGCTCTACAACTTTCATGTTTATTGCTTCCACTAATACACCACGGTTTAGGAGTTAATCACTGTCAAAATAGTGCTGTCAGTCGGTTCATTTGGTAACTGAAACGAAAAATTCAGACTGCTACAGTGCGCTGCCAGTTCAGAGCTCGTTGGCTGTGTGGCGCCGCGTGTCGCCGGATGCCTGACCGCGCGAGCCACGCGCTGTGGCTGTCCTGGCACCGCTGCCGCTGTCCACTACAAAAGCCGCGCTCCTCTACCCTCCCATTCACTCTCATTCATCCTCCGCTCGTCCGAAGCGACGCAGCACTCCTAGCAGCAGCACAGCGGCTCCGCCGTCGCCATTGACGGTACGAGCTCGCGCCTTGCCACTCTAACACCGCCACAGGATCTCCATTGTGCTTCCACTATCACCTTGCGCCCTCGTTTGCTCACTAGCAGTGCCTGGTAAGCCGTTGTGCCGAGCGCATTCCTCACTGGTGTTTCACCGCCGCACCCCGTCACCATGGCCGGCTCATCCCTGACCCCCCATTGCCTCGATAGCGTGCGCCTTAGCTTCCTCGCGACCCCCTGAAGCTCATACCGTGTTTAGCCGTGCCTCATAGGGCCGGACCTCGCCGGAGCACAATTGGTCCCCGTCGCCGTTCGCCATGCCCGCCGCCGTCCTTGCTCGAGCTCGGTAGAGGTTGTGTGTAGGACATGGTTAGATGCGGTTCGTCGAGGTAGTCACACTGGTGCGGTCGGTTTCGCTAGAGGAGTCACCGCCGGCGAGCTACGCTGTCTACCGCACCGTCGCAAGCCACCTCCCCTGTTTCCTGTCGCTGACCGGTGGGGTCGTCTGACCCGGGGGCCCCGCTTGCCAGTGACCGTTGAGCAATAGGATAGTTCAAAAGTGCAGATTTGTTGCTATTTTGTGAATTTTGTAACTGCAAATGTGTAGATCCAAATTTGGTGATTTAAATTTTGTTAGACTCACAGGGAAGTCTAGTATTTAAGAAAAATATGATATGAGCATATGTTGTAGAAGTTTTGGATGAATTAAATAGGGACTTGAAATGTGTTTTCAAATGCATGTAAACTTGTTTGAATTGTATCTTGAGTTTCTGTGATCCATAAATTATGAAATTTGGTGGGTAAGCTAGTCTGGCTTAGTAGAGACTCTAGTTAAAATCTGAGAGTCATTGCATGTATGGTTTTTGAGTTATAGATTTTTCTTTTATCACTGATTGATACTTGGGTGAATTTTTATAAATTATATAGGAATCTAGTGACCATGAAATTTTGTGGGAAGTATCCTACTACCTTATGGATGCTAGGAAAAATATGAAATCTGTTGCTTGACACTTTTCACTAAGGTTTCCTAATTATTTCATTTTAAGCCATTATGCCTTATCATTTTTATGTAGGCTGTTATACTTACTCAAATGGTGTGAAATTTTTATGGTAGTCTACTTAGAGCATGTAGTACCTACTGTAATTTTTGTAGATTTAATGGTGGAGTTCTCATGTAAGTTTACCATTTCCCCTAATTAATTAAATAAATTAAGAAAAGCATTAAAAGAAATGATTTGATGGTGAACACCCTACTTTATGGTATTATTTTGATATGTGTGATGAGTTAGTAAAGTTGGTTTTGTCCAATTATATGTTTGAAACATCAGTTAATAATTATTTTCTCAAGTTATGTAATTCTAGACAGCAAGGCATAGATTTACTATTTTGTCTATGATAGATTGTGATTCTGCTTTTGGTGATTAAATAAGAGTTGTAGGCAATTTTATACGCTTTCCAGAAAGTCTAACATCAAAGCATTTGGATAAGTATAACATCAGTTATGATGTAAACATGTAACTGCCATATGTAGTTTAGACATGGCATTGTGTGAAATTGGTAAGTAGATTGAGAAGCGATATGCACCTACTCAATTAGTAGGGAGTTAGCATTGCTATCATTTTGCTACTTAACATCATTGTCATAGCATGTACATCCTGTTATCACATCCTCCGTGATCCATCTTATGCATTCATGGTACTTATTTATGCATATGCATGCAATAGGTGCAACCGAGGGGATCACACTTGTGGAACTCGACGCCGAGCCACAGGAGGAGAATCAGGAAGTTCAGCACCTCGAGGTTTCCGGAGAAGGAGAGCCTAAAGCCGATCACCTTCCCGAGTGCCCCGATCACCAGCCTTCGACGTTTGTGAAAGGCAATCCCCGAAGCATTATAAGTCTCCCTATTTTATTAATGTCACTTAAAGTTATTCGTATTGCTGCATTACGTGACAGGAGTTGTTTGTAAACACTTGTTGCATACTACCATTCCTTGACCAGATATATCTACCACGGATCCTATTTAAGTCCAGGAATGTTTATCATGCTTAGTTCTGCTTAGACCGGTAGAAGTCAGGTGATTCCCTGTCACCTGCGAGCTATAGGTGATAACTTAATCACGGTTGGCTATATTGTGCTATCGTGGAATATAACATGGTATTGTTGAATAAATGGAGACCGGGTGGAGTCTTATATGTGGTATTGTAGTGACTCCACCTATGTCGTTTAAGGACCGGATGTTGGAGGTCATCTTGTCATGTTGAACGCAGCCTCTCACATAGTTGGTTGGATAAGTCGTTCCGACCGCGAAGCCGAGTAGCTCATCTCAGGTCGGGACCACAAGCAGTTCAAGTGCGCACTCTGGATGGTAGTAAGGATGTGCGGAGAGCCATTGGCGTAAGCCCAAGGGTGGGTTAGAGTCTCGATCACCCTTGGCAGAGTGGTTCTCTAATTGTGCGGCGCTGGTCGTACCCGCGAATTTGGTTCCTGATTTGTACCAAAGGTGACATAAGGCTACCTTCATGAGGTATGCCTAGGTGTGTGTTAGGAATATTTCCCCAGCTGGGTAGGAATCGATTCGAATCGCTGTCTCTCCCGGATAGTGAGAACTTGACTTGAGTTCCTTTCATCGTAGTAAGTTATGGAAAGGATGAAAATGATGGTTATGAGATTATGCAAGAACTCAACTAGATATGGTTATTATTGTGATGACTTAAGGGTATCAACATGTTTGGCATAGGATAGTTGCTAATCTAGTATGAGACAGGATTAATAACTGGTGATTTTCCAATTAAGAGATGTTGGTTAATTTATGCTTTTTCTGCAAACAATATTTACCAGCACTACTTATAAAGCCTTGCATACTCCTTGGTGTCTTAGTATATTAGTTGGACGGGTAAGTCTAGCTGAGTACCTTCTTGTACTCAGGGTTTTATTCCCTTTGTTGCAGATAACGTTATGTATCATGGCTACTGCAAGAACTATCTTGCTCCTGCCATGGATGAGGAATAGGACCATGGGCAATGGTCAACTCTATATATCATCTCACCTTTGTGCTTTTGGTTGGAGATGACTATGACACTAGCTTTTAATTAAACTACGTGTGATGTTTATGTTAAACTACTTGCTTCCGCTACTTTCAAACTTGGTTTGTAATAATTATTCGAACTCTGATGTATGAGACATATTTGTGAACTATGATGTAACATGTGACTGGTTGTGTTGAATCTCTACGATCTTGGTTTGTGTGTTGGTTGTTTGAGATCCTTCGTGATTTTGTGGGACTACCGGTTTTATATGGGCTCAAGTATGACAGTTTGATCACTTCGGTGATTGCTATTGTACTTGTGCTCTTATAAATTGGAAGGTTCTGTGATAGCTGGTATCAAAGCAAGGATTCAACATTAAAACTTGTCATATGGGTATTTAAAAACAAAGGTTTTGTGTTATAAAAATCTAAAGTGTGCCAATGGTCATCTCCTTATGCCCAGTTAAGGACTTATAGGTGGCTATTTAAGTACTAACATGGGGGGGGTTTACTTTCATCGTCCATATGGCGTGCTATTGTATGGATGCCATTCGCTTGAATGGTAATGTATGGATCAAATGCCTCTACGCCAAGATAAAAAGGAAAGATGATGAGTGGCATGACCGCAAGTTGTGAGCGTGCGGTCGGGGACAGCTAGTTTTGATACGGCTGTATATGCATGCTTGCATGTGTGTATGGTACATATTTAATTGTGGGTATAAATTGTTATCGGGTAGCTTTGATACAGAAATGTATGTATGGGTATACATATATGGAAGTATTTAGTTGCAACTTAGATCCTGCATTTACATTTCTGTACTTATATCTGTTGGGTTGGGCTAAAATGAATTTTCTACAGGTACACTAACAACGCACCATGTAGATCGACTAGTTACCGCTATTTGAGAGAGCGTATGTATGCCACCGCGTATGTCGTTAGGATTTTTTTTTTCTAAGTTTGTGAGGACGTACGGAACGAGCATACATCATGGTGCATTATTCATTCATGTTCCTGCATTGTTCCTCCTTAAATGATCTATCGTTAAGTAAACCATTTCTTTTGCACGTGTCTCCCTTAAGTGGTAACTAAAGATGAAGAGGTGAAGCCTTGTGAGGATGACCATGGTGATGGTGTGCCCAACATCGATAGCGACCACCCCGAGGAGTAGTTTAGCTATAGTAGTGTGAGCACAATAAGCGATCTTTTGGTGATGTTATGTTGTGGAATTGAATTATTGTGCCTCTATGTTATTGTATGAATTTATGATTCTCTCCAGTAATTATAGTATGGCATAATTTTTGCGATTCTTCTACCATCTCTGGACATCCTCCAATAATCAATTGTTGTTGCAACTTCGCAGATGACGTGCACTCATAGGGGAATTTTTGGTGATGATGCAGGTGGTAACGATGGTTGTGGCAATGGCCATGAGGATCTTCCCCCACCACCGCATCCTACCCCAGCTGAGATGATGGCTCAGCTAATGGAAACTCAACGTGCTATGGGTGAAGTGTTGTACGGTCTCGCGTAGAATGCTAGACAAGGACGTGGAAGAGATCAGCATCAGGGACCTAAACCTAACCAGTTCAGTACTTTTAAGGACTTTCTTGACACCAAGCATCCTGTCTTTAAGGAAGCAGAAGAACCACTGCAGTTAGATGAGTGGTTGAATACAATTGAACAGAAGTTCTGTCTTTTAAGGCTCACTGAACACTTGAAGACCGAGTATGCATCGCACCAGCTGCATGGACTAGCGGGCATATGGTGGAGTCACCATCGATCCACTTTGCCTAGAGATGCTCAAATTACATGGAATCAGTTCAAGGTTGCATTTAGGGGGCATTATATTCCCCCAAGTCTGATGAGCATGAAGCATATGGAATTCATGAGGCTAACACAAGGAACTAAGAGTTTGACAGAGTATCTGCATGCCTTTAACAATTTGTCAAGGTATGCTATAGAGTTTGTGGATACAGATGCAAAGAAAATTGCTAGTTTCAAGCAGGGCCTTAGCCCGAAGCTGATGAAGACGCTCGCTAACAACAAATGTGCTACTTTCAATGAGTTTGTTAGTGATGCACTAACCCAAGAGAACTAGAACAACATCTATACAGCGTCCAAGAATCACAAGCGAGCTTTTGAAGCAGGAGTATCTTAGTCCAAAGCTCCTACCAATGCAAGACCCCAGTTCCGCCCTCTAGCTCCAAAGTATATACCACCCTAGAAGAAGGCACAGCTAAGTCAGAACTAGCAAGTATACCGCAAGGCTTATTCTATTGCTCTACCTAAGGGTAGCACTGGACAGAGTAGCTCCAATGTTCCACCTAATGGTATGCCATGTTGGAACTACAACAAGATTGGCCATTGGTCAAGAAATTGTCCATATCCCAGGAAGAACAACAACCAGAAGCAGAGCAATTCCAGTGGACGTCAGGGACATGTGCACTATACCACCATGAAAGAGATTCCCTCTGGTGAAGTGGTCACGGCTGGTATGTTTCTCGTGAATCATCATCCTACAGTTGTTTTATTTGATTTGGGAGCTTCACATTCTTTCATGAGTCCGATATTTGCATCCAAGTATGACCAGAAAATAGTTGTAGTAGAAAAGGGTGGTTATTGCATAAGTGCTGCTGGGAGCAACATTTCTACCAACTAGATAGTTAGAGGTGTACGCATCTAAATAAGTGAACGGGAGTATACTACAAACCTAGTGATATTACCAGGATTAGGTATTGATGTGATCTTGGGGATGAATTGGATGAAAAACCATGGTGTTCTTATTGATACCTCGACTAGAACTGTTATGTTGAGGGATCCCAAGAATAATGAGGCTTTTTCTAGTACCCCTTCCTCAGGAGTTTGATCTCCATAATGTGGCCAATGCTATCCAGCCTATGGCCCTTGCTGATATTCCGGTAGTATGTGAATTTCTGGATGTCTTTCCTGAGGAATTGCCAGGATTACCACTAGATAGAGAAATAGAGTTCAAGATAGAATTGTTGCCTGGTACCGCACCTATTTCCCAAAGACCTTATAGAATGCCTCCTAATGAGTTAGCAGAATTGAAGATTCAATTGCATGAACTATTAGAGAAGGGTCTCATTCGCCCTAGTTCATCACCTTGGGGTTGTCCCGCCATATTTGTGAAAAAGAAGGACAAGTCTTTGTGAATGTGTGTGGACTATCGACCACTCAATGTTGTTACTATCAAGAACAAGTATCCTTTGCCTCGCATTGATATCTTGTTTGATCAATTGTCGAAAGCAAAAGTGTTCTCTAAGATTGATTTGAGGTTAGGTTATCATTAAATCAAGATTAGGCCCAAAGACGTACCTAAGATTGCTTTTTCCACTAGGTATGGCCTTTATGAGTATTTAGTCATGTCCTTTGGATTGACCAATGCGCCTGCCTACTTTACGTATTTGATGAACTCGGTGTTCATGCCTGAACTTGACAAGTTTGTGGTTGTGTTCATCGAAGATATCTTGATTTATTCTGAGACGGCAGAAGAGCATGAAGAGCACTTGAGAGTGGTATTGTTGAGACTAAGAGAGCATAAGTTGTATGCAAAGTTTAGTAAATGTGAGTTTTGGTTGAAGAAGGTACCTTTCCTAGGTCACGTCTTATCAAAAAATGGAATCTCTGTAGAACCATCCAAAGTACAAGAAGTAATGGATTGGAAAGCCCCAACCTTAGTTCATGAAGTCTGAAGTTTTCTTGGTTTAGCTGGATATTATCATCGGTTTATCCCTGATTTCTCCAAGATATCCAAGCCTATGACCAAGTTACTTCAGAAGGATGAGAAGTTTGTTTGGACACCAGAGTGTGAAGCGGCTTTTCACACTTTGCGGATGTTGCTGACTACTGCTCCTGTGTTGGCACAGCCTGATTTTTTAGAAGCCATTTGATGTATTTTGTGATGCCTCAGGAACCGGTTTAGGGTGTGTTTTGATGCAGGAAGGCCGAGTCATTGCTTATGCCTCACGCCAGTTGAGAAAGCATGAGGTCAACTATCCAATGCATGATTTAGAGCTTGCTGCAGTTGTCCATGCTTTGAAGATTTGGAGACATTATCTGCTTGGTAATGTTTGTCATATCTACATGGATCACAAGAGCCTTAAGTACATTTTCACTCAACCTGAGTTGAACATGAGGCAACGAAGATGGCTAGAATTGATCAAGGACTACAACCTAGAAGTGCATTATCATCCGGGTAAAGCCAATGTAGTTGCTGATGCCTTAAGTCAGAAGTATCATGGTAATTCTTTGTTGGAAGATGGTTTCAACTTATTGCATCCGGCGGTCCTACACAATATCACAGTTAGTTGTTCTATAGAGTCAAGGATCATTGAGTTGCAAAAGACCGATGTTGGTATATTCCACATCAAGAGAAAAATGAAAGAAGAAGAAAGTAAACATTTTCAGTTAGATGAGAATGATGTTCTATGGTTTAAAGATCGGCTTATAGTGCCAAAAGATAGGGAGTTGAGGAACCAAATCCTAGAGGAAGCTCATTCGTCCAAGCTATCCATTCACCCGGGTAGCAGCAAGATGTATCAAGATTTGAAGACTAGATTTTGGTGGACAAAAATGAAGAAAGAAATTGCGGCATATGTGGCAAGATGTGATAACTGTTGCCGAGTGAAGGCCATTCATATGAAACCAGCAGGTTTACTTCAGCCACTATCTATTCCAAGTTGGAAATGGGATGACATTAGTATGGATTTCATTGTTGGACTTCCAAAGACCCAAAAAGGTCATGATTCAATATGGGTAATTGTTGACCGTCTCACCAAGTCTACGCATTTTATTCCTGTTAATGTCCAGTATCGACCTCATCAATATGCAAAGCTGTACATGGAACAAATTATCAGATTGCATGGAGTACCTAAGAGTATTGTATCAGATCGAGGGTCCAATTGGTTAATCATTTTTGGGAACATCTACATAAGTACTTGGGTACCACATTGATTCGCAGCTCTGCTTATCACCCCTAGACCATAGGTCAAACTGAACGTGTGAATCAGATCCTAGAAGATATGTTGAGAGCATGTGTGATTTCTTCCAAGGGTTCATGGGAGGACTAGTTACCTTTGGTTGAATTCTCCTACAATAATAGTTATCAAGAGAGTATTAAGATGCCTCCATTTGAAGCTTTATATGGTCACAAGTGTAGGACCCCTCTAAATTGGATTGAGCCTGGTGAAAGAAGATATTATGGAATTGACTTTGTCAAAGAAGCTGAAGAACGAATTCAAATCATTCAGCAACATATAGAAGCCGCTCAATCAAGATAAAAGAGTTATGCAGATAAGAGGAGAAGTCCTATTATATTCCAAGTTGGAGATTATATGTATCTGAAGGTATCCCCAATGAGGAGAGTGCAAAGATTTGGAGTGAAACAAAAACTTGCTCCTAGGTATGTTGGACCATACAAGATCACTGCACAAAAAGGGCCGGTAGCCTACCAACTCCAGTTACCTCCAAAAATGAAAGCAATATTCAGTGTTTTTCATGTCTCCCAACTCAAGAAATGTCTTCATGTGCCCGAAGAAGTAATTGAACCTACTAGTATCAAGATTCAGTCGGATTTGACTTATGAAGAGAGACCTATTAAAGTGCTTGAAGCAATGGAAAGAGTGACCCATAGCAAAGTCACCAAGTTCTAAAAGGTGGTTTGGAATAATCATATTGAACAAGACGCTACATGGGAACGTGAGGATTATCTTTGAGAGGTTTATCCTAGTTTCTACGAAGAATGGTAGGTCGTGCAATCTCGGGATGAGATTTCTTTAAGGGGGAAGGGCTGTAACACCCTCGGTGTTAAGCATGCACTTAACCTTGACATTTCATGATCACAATCATCATGGAGCATTCATAAACATGAGCATCATTCATTCATTCACAAGCTTATATCATATGAAACCTGTTTTTGAAACATTGCAATGTATCGTTATGTTTCATGTGTGTTGTTTCCTTTATAAAATGAAAAGTGTGCAACACTTAAGTGCAACATGTGCTACTCACTTTAGTGAAACATGGTTAGTTAGCTATGCAACAAGATCATGAAACATGTGAAACAGGACTATGAAACATTTTTAACATTTCATGTGTTTTTCATTGTTTCAGTACATACCTTGCTTGATTCTTGTGTGACCAGTGTTTGGTGTGGCTAAAAACTCTTTTAAGTAACTTAGTTACATTTAGAATGTCATTTGGGACATTGTTCATGTTGATCACTTTGACTAATTAGGTTCCCAAGTCATGGTTTGACCCATTTTAACCCCTTAACACTTTGGTTTGACTATTTAAAAAGTGTAGCTTAGGATGTTTGCATGTCTGAGCAACCTAAAACAAAGTTGTAGTAAATTTGATAAGGAACAAATTTTGTTTAGAAGCCAAGTCATGAAAATGTGCACAACATGTTCAAAAATGGCCCACAAGTCAGGATTGAAAGCTGTTTCAACAATTGAAAATTTTTCTAAGTGTTATACTGGATTTCAGTTTCATGAACTCGACTTTGGCTTGTTATAACTTGTAATCCTTTGTGAATTAGACTTTGATCCTTGAATAGAAATTGTAGATGGAAGGTAGCTCTACAACTTTCATGTTTATTGCTTCCACTAATACGCCATGGTTTAGGAGTTAATCACTGTTAAAATAGCGCTGTCAGTTGGTTCATTTGGTAACTGAAACAAAAAATTTAGACTGCTACAGTGCACTACCAGTTCAGAGCTTGTTGGCCGTGTGGCACCGCGCGTCGCCGGATGCCTGACCGCGCGAGCCACACGCTGTGGCCGTCCTAGCACCGCTGCGGTTGTCCACTACAAAAGCCGCGCTCCTCTGCCCTCCCATTCACTCTCATTCATCCTCCGCTCGTCCGAAGCGCCGCAGCACTCCCAGCAGCAGCACAGCGGCTCCGCCGTCGCCATTGATGGTACGAGCTCGTGCCTTGCCACTCTAACACCGCCATAGGATCTCCATTGTGCTTCCACTGTCACCTCATGCCCTCGTTTGCTCACTAGCAGCGCCTGGTAAGCTATTGTGCCGAGCGCATTCCTCACCGGCATTTCACCGCCGCACCCCGTCACCATGGCCGGCTCATCCCCGACCCCCCATTGCCTCGATAGTGTGCGCCTTAGCTTCCTCACGACCCCCTGAAGCTCATACCGAGCTTAGCCATGCCTCATAGGGCCGGACCTCGTCGGAGCACAATCGGTCCCCGCCGCCGTTCGCCATGCCCGCCGCTGTCCTTGCTCGAGCTCGGTAGAGGTTGCGTGTAGGACATGGTTAGATGCGGTTCGTCGAGGTAGTCACACCGGTGCGGTCGGTTTCACTGGAGGAGTTACCGCCAGCGAGCTACGCCATCGCAAGCCACCTCCCCTGTTTCCTGTCACTGACCGGTGGGGTCGTCTGACCCAGGGGCCCGCTTGCCAGTGACCGTTGAGCAATAGGATAGTTCAAAAGTGCAGATTTGTTGCTATTTTGTGAATTTTGTAACTGCAAATGTGTAGATCCAAATTTGGTGATTTAAATTTTGTTAGACTCACACGGAAGTCTAGTATTTAAGAAAAATATGATATGAGCATATGTTGTAGAAGTTTTGGATGAATTAAATAGGGACTTGAAATGTGTTTTCAAATGCATGTAAACTTGTTTGAATTGTATCTTGAGTTTCTGTGATCCATAAATTATGAAATTTGGTGGGTAAGCTAGTCTGGCTTAGTAGAGACTCTGGTTAAAATTTGAGAGTCATTGCATATATAGTTTTTGAGTTATAGATTTTTCTTTTATCACTGATTGATAATTGGGTGAATTTTTATAAATTATATAGGAATCCAGTGACCATGAAATTTTGTGGGAAGTATCCTAGTACCTTATGGATGCTAGGAAAAATATGAAATCTATTGCTTGACACTTTTCACTAAGGTTTCCTAATTATTTCATTTTAACCCATTATGCCTTATCATTTTTATGTAGGCTGTTATACTTACTCAAATGGTGTGAAATTTTTATGGTAGTCTACTTAGAGCATGTAGTACCTACTGTAATTTTTGTAGATTTAATGGTGGAGTTCTCATGTATGTTTACCATTTCCCCTAATTAATTAAATAAATTAAGAAAAGCATTAAAAGAAATGATTTGATGGTGAACACCCTACTTTATGGTATTATTTTGATATGTGTGATGAGTTAGTAAAGTTGGTTTTGTCCAATTATATGTTTGAAACATCAGTTAATAATTATTTTCTCACGTTATGTAATTCTGGACAGCAAGGCATAGATTTACTATTTTGTCTAAGATAGATTGTGATTCGGCTTTTGGTGATTAAATAAGAGTTGTAGGCAATTTTATACGCTTTCCAGAAAGTCTAAGATCAAAGCATTTGGATAAGTATAACATCAGTTGTGATGTAAACATGTAACTGTCATATGTAGTTTAGACATGGCATTGTGTGAAATTGGTAAGTAGATTGAGAAGAGATATGCACCTACTCAATTAGTAGGGAGTTAGCATTGCTATCATTTTTCTACTTAACATCATTGTCATAGCATGTACCTCCTGTTATCACATCCTCCGTGATCCATCTTATGCATTCATGGTACTTATTTATGCATATGCATGCAATAGGTGCAACCGAGGGGATCACACTTGTGGAACTCGACGCCGAGCCATAGGAGGAGGATCAGGAAGTTCAGCACCTCGAGGTTTCTGGAGAAGGAGAGCCTGAAGCCGATCACCTTCCCGAGTGCCCCGATCACCAGCCTTCGACGTTTGTGAAAGGCAAGCCCCGGAGCATTATAAGTCTCCCTATTTTATTAATGTCACTTAAAGTTATTCGTATTGCTGCATTATGTGACAGGAGTTGTTTGTAAACACTTGCTGCATACTACCATTCCTTGACCAGATATATCTACCATGGATCCTATTTAAGTCCAGGAATGTTTATCATGCTTAGCTCTGCTTAGACCGGTAGAAGTCAGATGATTCCCTGTCACCTGCGAGCTATAGGTGATAACTTAATCACGGTTGGCTATATTGTGCTATCATGGAACATAACCTGGTATTGTTAAATAAATGGAGACCGGGTGGAGTCTTATATGTGGTATTGTAGTGACTCCACCTGTGTTGTTTAAGGACCGGACGTTGGAGGTCATCTTGTCATGTTGAACGCAGCCTCTCACATAGTTGGTTGGATAAGTCGTTTCGACCGCGAAGCTGAGTAGCTCATCTCAGGCCAGGACCATGAGCAATTCAAGTGCGCACTCTGGATGGTAGTAAGGATGTGCGGAGAGCCATTGGCATAAGCCCAAGGGCAGGTTAGAGTCCTGATCACCCTTGGCAGAGTGGTTCTCTGATTGTGCGACGCTGGTCGTACCCGCGAATTTGGTTCCTGATTTGTACCAAAGGTGACCTAAGGCTACCTTCATGAGGTATGCCTAGGTGTGTGTTAGGAATATTTCCCCAGCTGGGTAGGAATCGATTCAAATTGCCGTCTCTCCCGGATAGTGAGAACTTGACTTGAGTTCCTTTCATCGTAGTAAGTTATGGAAAGGATGATAATGATGGTTATGAGATTATGCAAGAACTCAACTGGATATGGTTATTATTGTGATGACTTATGGGTATCAACATGTTTGGCATAGGATAGTTGCTAATGTAGTATGAGACAGGATTAATAACTGGTGATTTTCCAATTAAAGAGATGTTTGTTAATTTATGCTTTTTCTGCAAACAATGTTTACCAACACTACTTATAATGCCTTGCATACTCCTTGGTGTCTTAGTATATTAGTTGGATGGGTAAGTCTAGCTGAGTACCTTCTCGTACTTAGGGTTTTATTCCCTTTGTTGCAGATAATGTTATGTATCATGGCTACTGCAAGAACTGTCTTGCTCCTGCCGTGGATGAGGAATAGGACCATGGGCAATGGTCAACTCTATATATCATCTCACCTTTGTGCTTTTGGTTGGAGATGACTATGACACTAGCTTTTAATTAAACTAAGTGTGATGTTTATGTTAAACTACTTTCTTCTGCTACTTTCAAACTTGGTTTGTAATAATTATTCAAATTCTGATGTATGAGACATATTTGTGAACTGTGATGTAACATGTGACTGGTTGTGTTGAATCTCTATGATCTTGGTTTGTGTGTTGGTTGTTTGAGATCCTTCGTGATTTTGTGGGACTACCGGGTTTATATGGGCTCAAGTATGACGGTTTGATCACTTCGGTGATTGCTATTGTACTTGTCCTCTTATAAATTGGACAGTTCTGTGATAGTTCATGGTCACCTTGCATGAACCAACACTTAAGATTTCATGTGATTACACTAAATAGCTCTATGAGTGACTAATACATGAAATGATTGTATGACCTTGCAATCAGCCTAAACATGTTTAGAGTATCATTATGAACAACTTTGATATTCATGCTTAGGGGTCAATAGGTCATTAAGCCATAGTTTGAAGTGTACCATTCTTTAAATGTGACATGTTTGACCAAGTTTGAACTAGGTGTTAGAGACCTTGCACGGAGGTGGTCACTAAAGCAAAGTTGTAGTACTTGATTAAAGGAACAACTTTTATTTTTGGGTCATGGAATGATTAAGCTCCTAACATGTTTGAAATTGGATCACAAGAGTCAGCAAAACAAACAATTCAACACTTACAAAAAATTTTCTAAGTCATGTTCACTGACCGACTGACAGGCTGACATTGGGGTTGATATAACTCAGTTTTGGTTGCGATTTAGCACGAGTTCACTGAACAAGAATTGTAGATGGTACTTAGGACTACAACTTTTGTTTTGAAATCATTCACTGAACGGCTTTGTATAAGGAGATAAATCAACATGAAAACTCTTTGTCAGACATCCAACTCGGTTTCTGAATCGACTGACCGAACCGTTTCGGTGGCCGACCGTTGCCAGGACAGAACCGCCGCGTGGTGGCCAGCCACGGCCACGCATCACCATCGCCCTGACCACATAGGCCACGATGCTCCTGAGCACGGCATTTGAAGCCCCTGCACATGACCGAGAGCCTCACCTATGCCACATTTCATTTTGCTTCTCCTGCCTCCCACTCGCTCGCCCGCAGCAGCTGTAGCCTCAGCACCGAGAGTCCGCCATTGCCATTGAAGGCACCAGCTTGCGCCTAGCTACTCCATCACCACCGAAGCACTCCACCACCACCCTAGCAACCCGCTGCGTCCACCCGTGTTCGCTGATGGTGCTTGGTAAGCCACAGCGCCGCGCGCAAGCTCACCGGAGCCCCGCCGCCAACCCCGTCGTCGTGGCCACGCCGCCACAGTCCACCTCTCGCTACGCTAGTTGATGCGCTAGGTTTCCCGTAGTTTGTAGATGCTTGTACACATGTTTGATTGAGCCGCCGAGGTCATCACCAGCATACCGCCATTGTCCCGCCTCGCCGTGCCACCATGGCCACCGCCGTCGGCACTAGCGCCGACAATAGGGCCGACCAAGTAGTGCAATAGGTGCGCTAGGTCGAGTAGATCCCACCATGATGATGTCACCGCTGGCGAGTTCGCCATCGGTGAGCTTTGGCCACGCCACCGTCGCGCAGCATAGCTGCTCTGTTCTCATCTCACTGACGCGTGGGTCCTCTGACCAGCGGGTCCCACCGGTCAGCGGCAGTGAGAGTATAGGATAGTTCATTTAATTCTAGAGTTTGTACTGTTTTGTAATTTTTATATCTCCAATTTGGTAGCTTCAAAAATGGTGAAATAAATTTGGTAGTGTTCCTTAGGAAGTGAAGTATTTAAGAAAAATATGATCTTGACACTTACAGTAGAAATTTTGGAAGATTTAAATGGAAGTTTGAAATGTATTTTTGAATGCATGCAAATTTGTTTATTTTATATCTAGAGTTCCTGTGCTCCAAAAATTATGAAATTTTTGTGGTAAACTATTCTTGACATGTATAAGCTCTGGTAAAATTTTGAGGATCAGTGCATGCATAGAGTTGTAGTTATAAATTTTCCTTTAATAATTAGGAGATCCTTGTATGAATTTTCATAAATTATTTAGGAATCCAATATTCATGAAATTTGTTGAAGGATATCCTAGTAGTATATGGATGCTAAGAAAAATAGGAAATCTATTGCTTGACACTTTTCACTAGGGTTTTCTATTTATGCTATTTTAAGCCTTTATGCTTTGTATTTTTTTGTATAGAGTGTTTTACTAAATAAAATGGCATGAAACTTTTACAGTAGTCTTTTGATAGCATCATTAAGGCACTGTAAATTTTTGAGAATTTATGAAGTACATCTGGTATATGTTTATTATTTAACCCATGTATCTAAATAAAATAATAAAGGCATATAAAGAAATAGTTTGGGCTTCACCATTATATTTTCTTGGATGTATTTGGTATGCTTAAACTGTTGGTAGACTTTGTGTTGTCAAAATTTGAATACTCATATGAAGTAGAAGTATGGTTGCGTCATAATGCGAATTAGAATAGTTTCCGGACAGATTCTGGAGTTTGATAAGTTGCATGATAAAAATGATGTTTACTGTAAAAATGGTTAATAACAAAGTTGTAGGTAATTTTATAAGCTTTCCAGAAAGTCTAGGATCACTTCATTTGGATAATTAGAACTCCAGTTATGAGTAAAACAAGTAGCTGCTGTTTGTGAAGTAGTAGATGCATTGTCGAAGTAATTAATTACATAATCAAGAAGAGATATGCACCTACTCGGTAGAACATGATGCACTTGTTAACATATATGCATTCACAATATCTTATGCCATATTCATGCATCTAGGATCGAAGGAAGAAATAACGTTGCTGGAATTCGACGAGATAGAGGAAGGGGACCAGCAGGAGAATCCTCAAGTCGCAGCTCCCGAAGGCGTGGAGCAGAATCCTA